>NW_028321888.1:4887272-5040000 GCF_036245765.1 Copidosoma floridanum
AATACCTATCTTTAACTTTTTTCCATTTTAACATTCTTTTATTTATATTAAATTATTCTTTATCTGAACTCTTCGTTAACATACGAGCCATGATATTTTTTAAATCAATTTTTATTGTATTATATTTCTATTTTGATAATTTTCATTTACATGGGAATACAGTACTTCTAGGTATTTCAAAATTTTTTGTAAAATTTTTATACTTAGCAGTCGCAACTGTCCCTAAATTATTTTTATGAACATCAATTTATTTTTAAATTTCACTTAAGAAATTTCATTAAACAAATTCTGTATAAACAATATTTCAGTCAGAGCTTCTGATAACGCTGTATTCTCCACAAATGGTAATCATTTTGTTATATTTAAGACGGGATCATTTTTCATATTAGCCCGAAAAACACCAAAACTCGACTCGATGTAAAATTTGAGGTTTTAGGCTCGTTTTAATGCCCTGTGTACGTGTGTTTGTGTTTTGTTATGTTTCATGCGAGGGAAGAGGAGAGAACGACGGAGACATATAGCCAGTGAGACGAGCAAAGAGAAGCACGAGCGAGAAAAGCGAGAATAATAAGAAGAAATGTGTAATTAAAGGACTTTAAAGTGATGTTAACGTTAATACTGTGTGCGCAGATATATCTATACGTGTACATTTTAGTGTGAATCGGTAGGTTTGTGGGAAAATAGATGGGTTGTCGATTTGTAGCGTTAATTGTAATTATTGATTGTATTTTTTTTTTTCATGTGTCTTTTGTAAAATTGTAATGCGCCGGGAATATAGGGAGTGTGTGTATATACGTGTAGTTAAAGGGAAAACGAGATGTGTGCAAGCTAGGTCGTATGAGAGAAGTAGGGGAAAGAAAGAGATAGAAGAGATTTGAGGCAGTAGAACATACTGTTTAATACTTTACTTTTTTCCTCACAGCTATGAATCAATTTTGTATCATTTGTCTTCACTTAATATTTCAACACTTTTATTGCATACTTACAGTGAGTCACATGATAACAATTATGAAATTTACTAAGATAATTTACACTGTATTCTAAATCCGATCTCGTACTTGTGCTTTCGTATGACAGTTCTCCCATCAAATGTGTGTACTTTATTTGTTCTTTGCAACTATCAGACTTTTTAAATTTTAAATTTGTTTTCACAGGAGTTTGACATAACTTCACATTTTCTAGATTATATTTTATTGCTAGTGACTCTAGATATTTTGGTTGACTTCACTTTATCGGGTGTTTTTCTTTGTTGTAATCAATTTCGATTCCAACAATTAAATTTTTTCATAAGCTTCGATTTTATTTTTCTCATTTTATTCGAACCTTTACTGCATGATTATAAATCATCAACAAAGATTAAAATATATGTTCGGCTTGAGTTATTATTTTTTACGTATAAACAAAAACTGTACTTACTTCAAACGAAATTTCAATCGCTAAAAAATTGATGAAATGTATTCCACTGAATTTTCACAACGTTTTGTTCAACTCACAAACTTTATTTCTATCAATTTTGAAGCTTCTTTAGCTGATGAATATATTTGTTTGATTTTAATTAGCCATTTAAGAACGCCACACAGTGAACCATTTTCCGGATTTTTACTCAAAACCTAGTATCTCGAGAACAAAGACAGATAGACGGTTCGTTTTTTTCAATTCTTTGGTTTTTGATACAGAATGGAAGAAAAATATTAGAAAGGTAAAAAAATTATAACATGCTTTACTTTAACTCAACTTCATTTTTAAAAATTTTACTCTAACCTCAAATTTTTGAATATCTTGAAAACGCAAGCAGAAAAAAGGTTGATTTTTTTTGTAAACAAAATTGAGAAAAAATATTAATTAGGCCAAGAAATGAAAATCTAACCTACACATTTAATCGAACTTTGAATTTAAAATTATTTCGAGACTTTAAGCAGTTACAAAGTTAGTTTTTTCTGTATTTTCTTTTTTTTTTTAGAAACAGAATGAGAAAAGTTAACTATTTTACTGAAAAAATAGAAACCTTACCTATAAATTTTACTAAAACCTCAAATTTTTGATTATCTTGAAAATGCAAGCAGATTAAAAGTCGTTTTTTTGTTAACAGAATTGAGAAAAAATATTAATTAGGACAAGAAATTAAAAAAAAAAAAAAAAAAAAAAAAAACGAACCTTCAATCTGTCTTTGTTCTCAAGATATTAGGTTTTGAGTAAAAGTCCGGAAATAAGTCCACTCTGTGCACCGCTTCTAAATCCATTAGTATGATGAATAAATTATTTTTAAAACAATTCAATAAAAATATTCTTAATATTTGCATTTTACTAACAGGATAATTTGTATTTTCTATGTACTCAGTTTGTCAAAAACCTCTTACTGCTAGTCTTTCTTTAACTGTAGTTTCATTTTTCCTGCTGAATATCCACTCTCACATCTCTCATCTCACATCTGAAATTTCCTTATCTTTTAGCTTTTCAACATTATCCCACGTTATATTTTTAATAAGATTTTTATATTATTCTTAATGTCTTCTTGCAATTTTTTGATTTCTTTTAAACTAAGCACCTCCTTGAATGTATTTGGTACATTAGCATTAATGTAATTAATGTATATCACATGTGTAACTAGATTACCATATCATTTAATAGGATTCTGTTTCTTTTCTGACTTTTCAGAATTTAATTTTTATGATTTTTTTTTTAATCATAATTTCTATTCTATTTTCGTTTATAGCTTTATTTTTTTATTACTAGCTTCATAATTTTCGATTTTAATACTTTTTTTTCATAGTTTTGTTTCTAGCTTGGACACCTTATTGAGGGTTGGATTGGATTTAATTACATAATCTTGCCATATTTTCCTTTAAGATTTGTAACACTGCCCTCTTATTTTTGAATGGAATTGGATTATTTCAGCCTTGAATTTATTTACTGTTCGCTTGAACTCAGCGAATTCTAATTTTTTCATAATTTTTCAGCTTTACTTGTGATATTTTTTTTCAATTAATCATCTACAGTATGTGGATTGAGTCATATACATTTTAAAAAATTTCTACAGTTGTAAATGCCATTTTGCTTTCTCTTATGCATTCAAGTTGTCTATTCGACACTGTACTTGTGATAATTGCTAAATACTATGTCATTAATTATTTCCACACTTAATTTTTCTTGATTACTTGCGATTTACGCGTATTAGCTTTTGCATTTCATTTTTATCACTGAATAACAGGCTACTTAATTACATACCAAATACTTACTATTGGATTGACACTAATTATCTGTGACCACTTGCATATGATTCCTTAAATTTTTTTGTGTTGCATTGCAACTTATACCTGAACTTTGTTCTAAATTAATTTTCACAGACCACTGAAGCAGCGCATGAAAAATCAAAACAAGAAGCAACAATGCTTCGCTACCGTGTTAAAATTAAAAAAAATAGCATTGAAAGTATGATATGCATTAAAAAATGAACTTATTGTCTAATGTACATAGTGACTTAAGCGACTATAGAGCGACTGCTTACGACAAAAGATAGGGCTTGACTGGACGTATCGTTTGGCACTGCGTATAAAATTTGTGGTTGTTATTAATATGTGTATTTGCGCTTGGAGTATACCGTACCAATTTACTTATATTAAAACAAACAAGAAAAAAAGTATAAAAAACGAGGTGTGGGTCTCAGGCCCCCTGACAAATGAGAAACATTTAAGAGTACGCTGTTGAACTCAGTGGTATTTGATTGTCTATGGTGAACAAGTATTTATTTTTATTACCCTAAATAATCGTCATTTAATATTTTTATATAAAAAAGACAGTTTATTTACAAATATGTATTTTTCATTAGCGAATTTTATAGGTTAAAAAAAAGCAAATATTTAGTTATGTTTAGATTTTTTTATTCGTTAACATGTAAAAAATGTATAATGAATTGGAGTTACACAAAAAATTTAAATGTGATTGGAAGAAATCGGCTGTCTTTGTACAAAAACATATCATAGTAATGAAAAAAAAACCAAATAAATTACCAATGACAGAGCCAATCAGCACCACATGACCCTAGCTGCACTTTATCATATATATTTATATAATATCTGTTTACTTAAATTATTTTACATATGCTATGTATATAATATTTTATATGTGTTATTCAATTAATTATATATACATATTCATACTTCTATATAGTATATTTCCGGTTCGTACACTTATAATTATTACAAAAAAAAAAAAAAAAAAATAGAAACTTTGCTCCCCTGTGCACTTCACGCGCCAACTCCTTAAGAATTATTGAAAACTCCAGAATTCAATAACTAAATATCTAAAAAATGATGGACTTTTTAGTTACATAATCAAGTTCTTACAAGTGTTATTCAGTTTGTTCAACTTCTCTTGATGATGTTTCTAATATCTCAATATACTTAAAATATACATGCAACATATGGTTTTGAATTACATTATTTTATTATATTTTAAATACAACATTTACTTGGAATTGAAGTATTCAGAGATAGAAAACTTTTTATGAAAGCGTTTTTCGTAAAAGAAGACTGTACATAACTGTATAAGAGTAGGAATTAAAATATTCATTAATCAATATTAAATATTATAATTACATAGCAGCAATATGGTATTTGGCATAGAAAATAAAATTATGAAATTTTTATCATCATAAAATTTGCGTTTGAAAATATACGCCGATTTTTAATGATAAAATTTCAAGTATGAATTTAGAAACGATTCTATTCGTCAATGGTGTAAAATTAATTTTTACTAAAATTCAAAAAATTCAAAATAAAGGTCAAAGTTATAACATAAATAAAAAATTTTGTAATGTGAATATTTCGATTTTCTTTTTTTTTTTTCAATGTAAGAATTTGAAAATACAGTGTCTTAATAAATAAGTAACTTTTTTCGTGTTTTTACTCGTTAAAAGTCTAATTTTTAAGATGCATTTTATATTTTTCAAAAACAAAATTTCTTAGAGAAAAAAGAAAAAATTATAAGAAATAAACTTCGACAAAAAAACGATAAAATTGTTAATGATCAAAAATTTCATGCCTCACAATATTTTCAATGTTTGCTTGGTTCTCCGAATCATTTTGTATAAATATATTCTCAGAATTTTTACATCTTGATACCAATATGTGTAATTAACCATGACAAAACAAAGGTCTTTTGTTGTAAAATCCTAATTTATCAAAACTTTGACCTCGCGATATATTGATTGTCATGTAAAAAGCTAGAACTAATGGAAAATGTTTTCTATATATAATAAACGGTAATGATGAGTTATTACCGGTATTTAAAGTGATTCTTGGCACGGAAACTTTGTTACTAGATTCTTTATCAGTTATTATTTCTACTTGTAAATTATATTTAAATAATTTTGTTATAGGTAGTCTTTTGATATTGCACAAGCCATCGGATATCCTCAAGTTTCTTATCAACATAACAATAGCATCTACTTTTAAATTTAAAACATGGGGCGGTAATCCTTCATGTACATTATTTCAAGTTTCTACAGGAAAATGTATGTTTATATTTTCATTAGTGCGATCACTACCTTTATATTTTGCATAATCTATGCTGTAATAAGTATGTTTGTTCCATTTGATAAAAGTATAAATTCCGTCATTTAATATATACGAAAGTTGGTTATGAGTTTTTAGAATTACTTTGTTTAGGCAACTATTTATACCATTCCCATGAATTCGTTTACAATGTCATCAGTTTTCCATCCCTGAGAAATTTTGAAAGACTTTATGGTTCCGTTTCCAATGGCCATTAACAAGAATGAAAATTGTAAATCTGTACTCCCGCATATTATTTTTCAATTTTATAATTTCAAATTGTTACCATAGAAATGAATATTTTATAATTTTATTAATTTTAAAAATAATTTTTTACTCACTAAATTTTATTATCCCATAAGTCTTTTAAAATTTTACCCACTATTTCCAAAGCTTTTTTAGAGATCATCAAAGATTCGTCCCAAATTATTACATAAACTTCTATTAATTTTTTTCATCAGTTTAGTATTCTAAAAAAAAGCTTTTAATGTAATTTAAATCTCATGGTAATCAAAACGTTCTATGACTTGTCATCTCTTTAGGTAATAAAATTGAAGCAAATTCCCGTCCAAGCCATAGCAATGTCCTTTTTCCTATTTTGACAAAAAATAAAATATAAAGTTTTATATCAACATGTTTTTCCAGAACCTCCTGGACCATTAATAGAATATAATTTTGTATCATTATTAATAATTTCATTAAAAATTTTCTTTTGATTACTATTCAGTTTAGTGAATAAATCCTCAAAAATTTGTTTCTTAATTGTTAACAGTTTCATTGTCTTTAATATCTTTAGATGTTATAGTTTCATTTGGTTCTAGTCATCCATAACCTTTACATAATTTTTCTTTAAATTTAAAGATTTGATTTCATTGAAATATGGCATTACTTTGCGTATCGTTTTTTAAATCTTTAATAAAAAATTTTTGAATGATTCACAAATAGTCTTACCACAAATGTCTGCAGATATTAAACATAGTACGAAAAATTTTCTCAGTTGATATGGCAGCATCAGAGATTAGTAAAGAGATTACTGACTGCAATGCTACAGAGTGTGCTTACTTTTTCCACCGGTTCAAGCACCCCGTTGCGGACAAGCAGCCAAACTAGGCACACATTTTTTTATTTTATTTGAAAAGCATGATAGGGGTATGTGCGCCTACAAGGAGAGGAGTAGAAATGTCGGCCATAGCTATATAACTGGTAACGTAATAAAAGCAAGCGATGACGACGACTGCGACAAGTCTTCTTTACTTCATGCACTTTAGCTATACCTATAAGGATAAAATGCTACTCGACTAACTTGTTTTAATATTATGGCTCAGCATCTTAGAAATTGAGGGGGCATACGTAAATAGTGGACAAAAAGTTTTGCAGCTGTTTTTAATATAGTTCGTTGTTTGATGTTTATAATGTACTAATCTCTGACAGCATAACGATAAAAGCTTCCTCAAAAATTTTAGATACTTGAGAGTTGTGTTCAACTGAACCTTAAGCAATAGCAGAATCTCTAAACGTACTGTCATGTACGAGGTCTGTCCAGAAAGTATCGGGCCTACCTCTACAATTCCGCGCCGTAGTGTTCGAGTGACCTCTGTGGTGCATAAACGTAAACAGTAAAGCCTTACGAACTCAGATGTTACTCATTGATACCTTTCGGACGCAGAGTTCATGCGCAGCGCGTCTTGGTTTACAAATTTATTTTCAAGTTTGGCGAATTTCGTAATTGTTAAGAATGACTGAAAAGCAAGATCAACGAATTTGCATTAAATTTTGCTTTCAGCTCGGAAAAATAAGTTCTAAAACTATTTAAATAATACAGAAGGCTTTTAGAAATAAGTGCATGAGCAAAACACGAATAAGAAATTGGTTAAATCGTTTCAAAAAAAGCCATACTTCTGTTGATAGTGATCCTCGCTCTGGCCGACCTTCAATGACCAAAATATTGGATAATATTGAGCGGGTGCGACTTCACGCAAGACCAAGAGGTGTCTTGGTTTTGTCTTGGTTATGCCTTAGTTTTCGAGATAAGAGTCAAGACAAGAGTCGAAAAAAAATTTCGAGACGAGTCAGGAGACCAAGAATCTTGTCTTGACAAGATTCTTGGTGACCGTACTTAATCTTATAACTATAATATAGTATATTCATTTCTGGTAATTTAATTCATTTTAATGCAAGCCAATTACAAAAAAAAAATTACATAAAGTTATTTAAGTTTAATGTACATGAATAAGAAATGATAAATTAGGATGAAACTGGTGTGGTTTAATACATACAAACAAAATAATATTCATAGTAAAATATTTAAATCGATTCCACAAATATCTTTCGCTAAGGCACTTTTAACTCACGAGTTAAAGCACAGCAAACTGCGAATGGTTTGACACTTTAAGGTGGTTCTTTCATATAATGATTATGAACAGAATAGTATGAAATCTTACTAAACATTTTTTACTGAAAAGTTGTAGCCTAGCTATTTATTTATTGAACATAATTAAGTAAAAAACTGACACAATACAGCTTATGCAATTCCAAACATACTGCTATCTCGAAAAATATGTGTTCACAGACTTAATCAAAAGATATTAAAAAAAACACAGGTATACATTTTCGTTTCGTTAGCCGAAAGCATAGGCAAGCATCCACTGCTGGTATTTTGAGGTTAACGGCGAATTTGAGATAATTATTCTTACAAACTTTTATATCGTATATTATGATCTAAAATTTTGAATCAGTACTTAATTTGCCTCAATAAACAACATTAACAAATAATCTGTTAAAAATTAAGCAGCAGTATTAAATATCAACTCGACAGTCACACCTTTGACTCAGGAGTCATGAAAGAACCACTTTAACGAGGTTCTCCTGTTAGTGATTATTAGTGAAGCTTCCAAAAACATGCGTTTATTGGAACTGATGACAAGAGTATAGTTAAAATATCACGTGTCATTCTTGCTAAAGATAAATATAAATTTTCGTGGTCCCACCACCAATCTACTATATTGATTTTCACTGTAGCTCTTAGGGCTTCGTAGCAGCTTTGGAGTTCATTTTTCGAGGATCAGCCACTTGTTTGAGTATTTAAAAAAGTATTGCTAAAATTTAAGAACTCCTCTTCAATGTCGACAAAATCGCTTTAGTCCCTCGAAAAGTCCACAAAATTTGATTCACAATACTGAGATTTGAATAGAGCTTGGAATTTTTCTACACTTGTTCGTTATAGATTTTTTTCCCAATCAATCGCATCAAATCCTTCTACTTTAAGCGCCTTGGATCTAGGATTAAAGATAAGCAGTAGATCTAATTTGCCTTCGTATAATGTGTAAGTGTATGTGTGTGTGTGTGGGTGTAATTTTCTCAATAGTACTTTGGCCAACAACCAAGACTAGACCAATACAATACAAGAGTACATTTACCAAGACCAAGACAATATTGCCCATTTTCGAGAGTTTTCAAGATCAATACAAGAGTGATGCTAATCTTGGTCTTGTCTTGGTCTAGTGAAGCCTTACTTGCGATCAAACAAGATCGTCGTATGACTGTGCGGAAGCTAGAAGAAGATCTTGGAATACCAATAACTACAATTTGGGAAATTTTAACCTTAGAAATGGTCAATAATGATTATACTTTGAAACAAAGCAGCAGTTTTCTCAGTAGAAACACTCTGGATTGCCAAGACAAAAAAAACACGTCAAAGTAGAAGCAACGTTAAGTTAATTTTGATGGTTTTTTTTTTATTGGGAAGGTGTTGTGCACTATGAATATGCACTAACAGGTCAGACAATCATCAAAGAATTTAACGTTAAAGTTTTAAAACGTTTACGTGCAGCAGTGAGGAGAAAACGCACGAAATCTTGGTCAAGTGATGACTGAATTTTTCATCACGATAATACGCCAGCACATTCATTAAATCTTGTGCAACAGTTTTTAACTTAACACAGCATTGCATTACTGCGATAACCTCCGTACAGTCCCGACACAGTCCCTTGTGACTTTTGGCTGTTTTCAAAACTAAAAAAACCACTTAAAAGACAGCGATTTGATGACAAAACGACGGTTGAGAATAATGCGACCAGAGAACTGAAGGCCACTTCTAAATGTGAGTTCCAAGACTGTTTCGAGAAGTGGAAACATTGCTGGAACCGTGTTGTTTAATCAAATGGGGATAACTATGAAGGATGTTTTGCACTGGATGATGAAGAACAACGCCAGAGCGGAGTTGTAGAGGTAGGTCCATTACCTTCCTGACAGACCTCGTGTGTTATTAACTGTTTTCGAACTTTTGAAAGATTTAGCTCCACTCACCTGACTCAAATTAATTTAAAAAAAAACGCTCAGACTTCTTAGGTGACACTGCAATCAGTCACACTATTGTTAAATTACATCCAACTCTTTTTTTTCTAACCCAAGTTTATAGCGTCGAATGAAAACAGTTATATTTTGAAATATGTATGTATCTAATTTTTTTCGCGAAACTATCTATTTTATTTTAGTCAAACCAAGCCGTTCATGCTGTTTCAGGATTTTCTATATTTATAAACATATTATTTTCTTGAAAAACTGTTCTTTGTTAATTTTTAATATGTACTGGTAAGTTAAATACGGAATAATTTTCTGAAGATAAAACTCTTGCAGTCGACATGCTGCTTTTATAGGGCTTAAATAGCGACTATCAACATAATCTAATATTTCATCAAAAACTTCTGTACAGTATTCTTGATCAGTCGTATCTGTTTTCGTTATTTAACATAATGCTCTATCCCATCTTTTATGAATATAATCCAAAATATACATTGTACTTTGATTACTTCAAATTAAAAAAAATAATGTATTTTCTTTTTTAATCCAAATCCCGACTACACTTAAATTTATGACTATATTTTGAAACTAAATAAATATAAAATAATAAGATTTCTTGGATATAGTTTGTCGATTGAATTATAGTGTGAGGCCAGAATGTTTCTATAAAATAAATACTTCACAGTATTATTGATTATAAGACTTTTCAAAAGAAGCCAACAATTGGCCAGCACATCAGGTAAAGTCACTGTCAGTTATGAAAAGGCCAGTAGAGCAAGTTAAATAGTTTATTGCAAAATATCTATTTATTAAACTTAATAAAAGCGTGGGTGTACTTGAGACAATCGCTGTGCCTTGTAAATAGTACCAAGTAGAATGGACTATATGGTACTATCATTGATTTACAAAATAAAATTTTTTTTTACTATTTTTTGTTTTATACATGTTATCATCACATCGAATGTTAGTTAATGAATATGTACATTAAATATGTGTAAAACTGAACAAATGTAATAAGATTTTTTAGATATAATTAAATCACTGAAGGTGCATGAGGGGGGACCAGAGGGAGGACCGCAAATTATGAGGGGGGAGAAGGAAAAGAAGGGTCTATAGGAAGATGGGCGAGCGGGGCCTAGTAAAAGTAAGACAATTTTGAGTGAGTAAAAATATTGGAAAAATATTAAGATTCTTATTTTATTTTGAGGGAGGGCTCAAAAGACATTAAAAAATTAAGAGGAGGGAAGTTTGAAGACTAAATTTAGTTCCTATATTATATTCTTATATTATATCGTTATCTCAGTTGGGCATTCCACACAACCAACCCATAGCCCCCCATAGACCCCCCACCGTGGTGTGGGGCATTCCAAGCAACATTCCACCATATAAAACCATTTATATTGGTAGTTAAAAGATTATTTTTTCATTTAGGTTTTACTTAAAGTCTTTTAATGGAAATATAATTTAATATACCATAAAAATAATACATTATACAGATTCTATCTACATATTGTAGATATGCAATAATATCCACTTAATGATTGTTTCCTCTGATTATTTCGCACTGGGTCACTCGTATTTTCCAGCATTTATGACGCCGCAACTAATTCACTTTTAAACAGTATAATTTTTAAATATAACACTAGTAACAACGGATTACATTACTGTTGTCACTACATATATGTGTCGGCTAATTGGTACAAAATTAAACTCGATATCATCGCAAGCCCGTCGTAATATTATCATCCCTTGAAACATTGGCTCCAGAGAGCTGCAGTGCAGCATCGACCCTTTAAATGTTTTTCAGTGCAGACTAGAAGCCATGGTATGTAAATTTAACAAGTTCGGCAGAGTGGTTGCAACTTCAAATCTACGTAAAATCACTCTTCTGTACACAGTTGGCAATTGTGCGCATTACTCAGATTTTGACCGAACAGTTGGTCAAAATCATTTGTTTTGGTATCCAGGTAGTCAATGGAACGCGAAAAGTAAGCTACTATTGTAAAATATGCCCGAAAAATAGTTTTTTTTTTTTTTTTTTTTTTGCATCAATACCATTACCTCGACTCCTCGGAGATTCAAAACCACAAAGTGGATAAAAATAAAATATTTGCACTTGAGTTTCCCACCCCCTGTAAGTACAAGTCTCAACTTTTGACCCCCAATCCAAAAAATTGTGGATGAGAGAGGACCAAATTAGTATTCTTAACGATATCCCAAGTATAGGTACTCCTCAACGACAGAAGCGTGCCACGCAAAAGCATTTGCATCCCCTTCTCCTCTATCTCATAAGTTCTCATAAATATGCACTTGTACGCACACATATAACATTGGGGTACACCCTTGCGCCCGATGCCCATCAGAGTTGGGTGATGTCTCTCTCGCCTCGGCGTCCCTCTGCGTCGTACATATAAATCATACTTATCTAACGAAGGGCGTAAAAACTCAATACATGTATATACTCTTTACTACATCGGAAGCTGTACTGTTCCAGAGTAGGAGTGTCCGTGTCAAAGAAAAAAGCATAGCCACTGTCGAGCATGGACACGCTGTACCGTTTGGGACCGCTACGCTCCCAAAATTGGTTAGTGTTATTACTGTAGAGTCGCCAGTGTCGGTAATGCAACTGTACCTGCATTCTCTCAGTCCGCCTACCACTTTTTTTTTTTCATTCGCTGCTTGCGTTTCTCTATATACCTCCCATTAAAATCAAGAGGACCTCGCCATGGTGCACTCCGTCGTAACTCCGTGTTCGACTAACCGTATGCCCACCCGTTGCCAACAAGTTACGTGCACACAGAGACTGTCTATGAGAAAATTCATATAAATATTATCATCTGATTTATCAACACCTTCATAGATAGCAGTATCGGTACTGTAATAACCCGTAGGTTGTGTAAGTGATTGATGTCACAATTAAATTTGACGAGATTTTTTACTATGCCAATGACGATAGCATGTATGTGCATGGTATCACACCAATGCAGTGCTGTTATACGCACCGTTTGTCAGAATGGTTGTAAAATATAAAAAAATTTGTCTTGATTTTCATTTTATTTCCACCAAATTGATTAGTTTTAGCCTTCCTGGTCCATTGTCTGCTACTCCTAAGCTCCATGATATGATTGATTCAATAGTGAAGTATTTAACCGATTCAAAAGTTGGGAGGTTGGCGCGCGAAGCCAGATATTGTATGTAGTCGTAAATATACTTTATGCTTTGAATAGATGCACAGAATTGGACGTTGATATGACATTTATATTTTATCAACAAAGACTTATTATACGGTACAACCATTGAATTGTCTACTAAAATTTCATCTTTTCTCCAAAGTTTATAAACATGTTGTTCAGAAGTATTATTTTTTCTTTTATACTCAGAGTTACCATTCGTTTGAAATAAAGTTAAGTTTTTAAAGATTAGAGAAAATTTTTTGTACATTTTTCATCAATTATACAAGGACTTTGTTCGTATAAGGTCCATAAAGCATGTGTATAATCACTAATATTGAAAGTTTTGTATTACCATAAGAAATTTCAGCTGAAATAATTGCATCAATTTGTTCAGGTGTAATAATTTTTTTATAAGAATGCAAAGTTTTAAAATGCGTGCATGAGGTAGACCATATTATCAGAATTCGATGATATAATCACAAAGATTAAAGCTTTCTGGAAGTCCAAAGTTTTAAAATATAATAGCACCGCAATCAATGGTTTATTGTATGTATATTTTTGCTGGCCGGTTTTTCTTAAAAAAATTATTTCATTATTTGGTAGTTTTTCGACATTTGTGTTTTAAAGTAAATGTTAGTACTTTTTTGCTATTAGATTTTCTTTCATAATTTTTGTCAAAGTTTCGACATGTTATTTAAGAATCTTACTTTTATTTATAGATTTTCACCTTAGAATAGCAATTTCATCATTATTATCATCATACATACAGTCGACCATTTTTTGGTTTTTTATTAATATCAGAATTGAATGTGTTTTGCACAACATGAAAAATTTGTCCTTAAATTTTAATATTATATAAACCTTTTCCTTTTTGTTCTATTTCTCTACTTATCGAAGATGAAAAACTGAGCACATTGTTGTACTACCTGATAAGTATTTTAAAATTGTCATCATTAAGTAAAAATTCTTCCAATTCTAAATTATATTTACTCAACGGACTAAGACGAACTTTTTGCTCATGACAACACGTTGACTTTTTTCTTATTTCTGGCCAACCACTACTGAATAATATATACATTTACAACTCATTTCACCATAAAACACAGGACTTACTAATAAATCATTATATTTATTTAGAATACCATTCAGAAATTGGATTTAAATTTTCATTATTAAATGTATTATTCATTTATTTATACTCAGATTTTTTTCTTATTTTAGATTCAATATACATAAGATTTCGTAGTTCTCTTTTAATACCACTATTTTGATAACACAATAACTTAAATATACCTTAATCCACGGTTCCTGAGAATTAAATATTCAATTTTCAATCATTGAACAATCACCCAAATATAACACGTTGATAGAATTTGGAACAACAATTGTAATGAGTAGATTTATTATATTCACAAAACTTTGTATTTAAATTGACGTACCATAAGTTTCTCAGTTAATCAATATTTTAAAATAATTTTCAGAATTCTTACATTTTTGAAATATTCATTCTCAAAAATGAAATTGACATAAAAGTTTCATTTTTTTACAATATTTTTAAATATCATTAATCTTGTTTGAGACTAAAAATAGTCTTTATTATACAAAAAAAAAAAAAAAATTTAATAATTCATTTGCATCTCTTTAATATAAACTATTATTTAAAGAATTTTTGAATTGTTCAGATTTAGTACGATTAACTATTAAGTTATCATAAGACTTGCTTTTTTTAATGTTTAACGTATTACTTATCAAATCTTTAACTTTTGTTCGAATATTACTCTTATTTTTCAAGGATTTTAATTTTTTTATTTTCAGAAAGATTTTTTTCTGAATAGTAATCATTTATTATATTGTATGATTCATCAGAAAATTTCCTAATTAAATTCGTGTCTTTGAATTGTAGTATTGTTGAGCAATTGGTTTGAATTTCTTATTTTATCAATACTTTAATCATTATAACGACAGATTTTTTTTTGTTTTTCAAATGATTTTCGTAAGATATCAATTGAATTTTTTGTTTAATTTTCAAAACCTTATATATCATAATGACTAGGATTAACAATTTCATAAAAAAATCAATTTACTTTAAGATTACTATTTTAATTTTCAAATGTTTAAATATTGCTATTAAAGAAATTAACTTTAACGTAAATATCAAATAAATCTGAGAAACTTTTGATTGTAATACTTGTTCCAATTGTCCTATTTTTTGACATTATGTTAGTATAATTTATTTAGAATTTTGATTAAAGTGTATTTTAAAGCAAAATAAGACCATGATTAGATTTTATAATATTTTATAAAATATATGAATATAAATATAGTATGTACATAAAAATTTAAAATATTAATTTTTATTCGCTACGTGCACAATCTGAGAAAGCGATCGCAGCAATACCTGTGCTAATATGTGAAACTAAACGATATGTTTGCCTTCTGCCAGTAAACTGCTAAGCATTACTAACATAAGACATTTATGTTTTTATACATCTACAATATTTCTAAGAATTAGATTTTTAATAAAATTATGAGTAGTAAGTACACATTTTACTCATGCACGTTTCTTGAAACATCTTGGTTAAAATGCAATGAAATATATCTTATACTGTGTATCTTTTAGAGCTATTAGCCAGCGTAACCTGCAAAGATGCAGAAACTCTGACTTCGAAAACGGAAGCAAACGTAGTATATATAGAACGTATCGCGAGTGTTGCCTTCTGCTATACAAGGCCAATAGTTCTGGTTTTTCCCTGATTGGCGCTGCTTCAAAATTGTGCACGTAGCGAATACTTGGTAAGGAATACTGAAACAAACTAATTATCTCATTTGTGGTTTCTCAATACTTAAAAATAATGCAATAAAAGTAAGTACACATATATAAAGTTAGTTGCTAAGTAGGAGTGACCAAAATTAAAATTTATTTACAAATAGGATTTACTAACTACTAAAATTTATTTACAATTAAAATTTATTTACACTTTGTTTATACAGTTGAAATTTATGTACAATGAATTTTTCTACAGTTCCAATTTATTAACAATTATTTTTTTACACTTGAAATTTATTTACAATTTAAAAATATTTTTACTTTTGAAAATTATTTAGAATGGAAACTGATACGCAACCAAAATTTATTCACACCAACGTTTATCGCGGTTTAACTTTTTGAAACTATTTATTGCTCACTCAAAATCATTTACAATACTTTACTTTAAAATTTCATTAAAATAAATGTTTTTAACTTTTTTGTTTTTGTTTTAGAGAATCCAAGAAGTATCAACCAAAGTGCAAGGGACTTATTTTCCAATGCCCATGCAACCCGCCTATCCACCCAACTTTGGGGGACCTCAAAATATGTACTGTACCTCCGGATCTTATCCCATGTCGTCAAACATGAATTCACGTCTTATACAGTAGCAGTGCCGGAGTAATTATACTAGAAGAACCGGAAAAACGATAATAGTTAAATAAATTAAGAATATTTGACTATAATTCAAGTTGCAAGAGCTACTTACGATAATGTATTATGTATGTTGCAAAAATGATAAAATTATGTAAGATGAGTGACACCAAGGATTATAGGCCCCTGATACCAGTTTTCGACTTTTAGTACAATATTTATGTAAAAGCTAACAAAGTCTATTAATTTCAATGATTACTTCAGCTTATATAAAAAGTTAAAATCTATAGAAGTCAAGTTTTCGGTACTTACGTTTCAAGCGTATGATAGATATTGGAGGCAAATTACTCGGCCTCCCAATTTCAGTCTAGTTTTCGAGCGTAAGTACATTATTTAAGTGAAAATAAACAAATTCTATTAGTTTTGGCGGGGTCTTCGGCATACAAAGAGTTATAATCAAAACAAGTCACAATTTTTGAGGAAAATTGGAGGAAAATTTTTTGTCCTTTATATTTTATTCTAGTTTATGATTTTTAGTTCATTGTTTATGTAACAATAAACAATGTGTATTAAGTTTAGCGGGGTCTTCGGCGTATATAAGAAGTTATAATCAATAGAAGTCGCATTTTTGGTCCTTGCTTGACAAGCGTATGCTGGAAAATAGGAAGAAAATTACTTGTCCTAATTTTATTCTAGTTTTCTATTTGTAGTACATTGTTTATGTAAAAATAAACAATATCTATTAATTTCAGCAGGGCCTTCGGCATATAAAAAAAGTTATAATCAATAAAAGTCGCAATTTACGAGGTAAATGAGAGGAACATTTTTTTTCCTTACAATTTTATTCTAGTTTATGATTTTTTAGTTTATTGTTTATGTGAAAATAAACAATGTGCATTAAGTTTAGCAGGGTCTTCGGCATATATAAGAAGTTACAATCAATTGAAGTCACATTTTTGGTCCTTGTTTGATAAGTGTATGCTGGAAAAAAGCAGGAAATTAACTAGTCCTCCTAATGTTGTCCTAGTTTTCGATTTTTAGTAAATAGTTTATGTAAAAATAAACAATACCTATCAATTTTAGCGGGGACTTCGGAGTATATAAAAAGTTGTAATTTGGAGAAATCACGTTTTCGGTACTTACCTTTCAAGCGCATGACAGAAATTAGAGTAAAATTACTCGTTCTCCCAAGTGCATTTCAGTTTTTGTTGATTAGTTTATTGTTTATGTACAAATAAACATTGCCTATTAATTTCAGCAGGGCCTTCGGCCTGTATAAAATGTTTTACTGAATAGAAGTCGCATTTTTGGTCATTGCTTGATAAGCGTATCATGCACTAGCAGCCCCCCCCCCTGTCTCGGCTTCGCCTGAGACTCACTAAATAGAATACTGTAGTGTGTTGACAAGTAATATGAAACGTTTTTAGTTGAAAATTTTGCATCTATATCTGACACTTCTCAGAACAAAAATCTTTGATCAAGTAAGAATCTGTAAAAAGTGAAAAAAATATAATTTTTCTGAAAAGTTCCGTGCATTCCTTATGCCATAAAATAATCGTTGGCCCTAAAAGGACGTTGATCTGCAGTTTCTCCCGTACAATCTACAAAAAGGATTATTGTTTAAAGCTGTAATGATTTAAAACTCAAAAAAAAATATAATTAAAAGAAATTTTTTTCTCTCATCTCACAACTCTATTACCACAGCAACTAAGTCCTGGAGCTTAATCTCTACATTTTTTATCGCCATAAAAATAAAAATACATATTCTACCTACTCAAAAATCTGGAAGATTTAAGAGATTCCTTTGAGGGTTATCGTGAAGAAATGATTTCATTCTTAATAAATTTTTTATGTATCGATTTTCATGCTGCTTTAATCTTGATAAATGGTTGGAGTCATTTTTTTGAAGCCTACAATTGTATTCATTAGATGAATTTCAAGTTTTCTTTCTAATTCGATTTTTTGCGACTTTTGGCATAGTTAAGACTTTTGAGCGCCATAAGGGCTATTTTTTTCAACTTTATTAGGTCATAATATACTTGTTGACAAGGTAGTTCGATATCTGATGACCTTGAAAAGGACCAGTGAGCTTCTTAAGTAAACTCTTTCTTGAGTGAAGTTTCGAGCAAACTTAGTTGCCTGTATACCTCAGGATGATCTTCTCTGGCCTCTTATTGTATCACCACACTGATAGGGAGGACAACTACAACGTTTGAAGCTTTAGAGCTGGTTGTAGAGCTCTTTCCCAATGTCTCCTGGTATAATGTCGAAGACGTTGGTGTCTAAAGCCCCTTCTTTTTTTGCAGACTCAGTTGTTTTGGTGATTTAAGGTAGAGAGATTGGTTCATGATGCTTGCCCGTAGGAGACTCTCCCGTTGGTTTACGTTTGTTTTACCTTCATAGTTGTTAAGTTCTTCCAGCGCAGACATTGGAGAGGATCGGTGATTTCTAGTTGAATGCTTAGAGTTGAGAGGGTAATAAAGGGTTGTCGGTCACCGGGGTTTCCAGCCTTGCGATGAACAACTCCGCTCGTGACGTCTACCAGTAAATGACTGACTTGGTTTAATAGTGACAGGCTTTACATACTTAGTCTTTTAGTCAACGAATCGTTTTCAGAAATGGAAGTAAAAATGTATTTCTTGGTAAGGTAGTTTAAACTAAGGTGGCCTTTAAAAGAACCGAATTCTTGAAGATGAAGAGCGTACATCGGATAGCTTGACTCCTACACTCAGAGTCTCTGCGTACGCAAATCGTGCTGAAGAGAGGTACACCACTGGCCCAAGAGTATCACGTTTTCGGGTCGCTCCTCGGATAACCAACCGCTCATCGTTAGTCGGGAGAGTGGGCCTGGAGAATACCTTCTCTGTAGGTATGCTCTCGGGATGACCACTAAGAAGGAGGCTGTTGTGGCTGCCCGTACTCTTCAGGGCTGTCTTTTCTGGCTTGCATTTGAAGTAGAAATTTCTCTGCCAGCACCAGGCCGAATGGTTTAACGGTCACCGAACTCTGAAGTGATGGAGCATATTGTATTATGCTCTAGCTAGACACGTCTCCTGGTATTTCTCAGGAGACGTTGACGTTCCGAACACCTGTATTTTTTCGTGTCACTTGGTTATCTTGGCGATCCGGGGTACAACCGATTTATTTCGCTTGCCCATGAAAGAAGAGTGTCATCGGTAGCCGGAATGTCCAGCTGCACGACTTACAACTCTGTTCTTGGTGTACTGCCGATGAACGACTACTATTATCGACAACTCGATGATGCATCTTATAACCGCTCTTTACTATCTTTGATTGCGGATGGCTTTAATTTTACCTTGACGTCACCTAGCGGATCCTACCGAATTAAAGTGCAAAGCTAGCTTACTTTAGCAAAACTTTGAGCTTATTTATTGCTACTGTTATTTACTTTTTCAAGAGAAAAAACTATGCGAAAACAATCTCGGAATTATCAAGAATTAGTATGCAAAATTTCAGCAAAATCGGTTTAGTAGTTTTCGCGGTTAGCGATTACAACGGTTTTAGCGATTTTGCTTTATTTATTAGTAAGATAATTGGAGGAAAATTTCTTGTCCTTCCAATTTCATTCTAGTTTTTGATATGTAGTACATTGTTTATGTAAAAATAAATTATGTCAATTAATTTCAGTTGGGCCTTTGCAGTATTTTGGCATATGTCTCTACCTTTACGCATATCAGCTTATGCGGTTATTGGGTTATTTGTTAGGTCATTTTTGTCGAGATTTAAAACAGCTATAATATCATTTTTTAAGCCTTTTTTACAATGTTAGAGGTTGTTAACATTGTTTATAACTGTTTATAACAGTAAAACTACCCAGCAAACCAGACCTTGCTCAGACTTCTAAAGCTATGAATTTAAATGCCATAATACAATAAGTATTACGATAGTATTAGTAACAAAAAGTTCTAAAAAATACTCATATTCTTAGCCTATTTACGAAAATAAGATGTGGAAGTATAAATCTGAGAAAAAATACTGGTTGTGGACTTTTGATAAATACTAATTTTATGTGAAAGGGACTTTGGAAATTTAAAGTGTGTACTAAATAAGTGTTAAGTGAGCAAAAAATGAAAACAGAATAGAATTCATAGAAGGAAAACCATAGGCTGGGTGCACGCCAACCTCGCGCATTCCCGAGGCTTAGCTACAAAAACAGTGCGGTGAAAAAAATTTTGAATCTATATGTAGCCCAGAATTTATTTTCTGTTTTATCACATCGAGTTCATGATTACTCTTTCACAAAGCTTTCCCCTTCTTTTCATTGCCTAAACGTAATATATTTTCAGTGATGGGCAAAAACCTAAAAATTGCAAATCTACCCATTTTTTTATATTCAGCTTAATATAACAAATAATTCTGACTCATTGACGCTAACATCAATAAAAAAGACTAGTGTCAGATGAGAAACGGTCTTGCCAACTTGCAGCCGAGGTAAAAAATAATTTTTTGGTGCTTATAAAAGCATTCTCTTGCGCTGAAAAAAATTTACGTAAAAATAATACTAAATTAGATTTGAGGACTAATTATAAACTTTCAAAAAGATTCCATTAAAACGCAAAAAAAAGTTATTTATTCTGGTCAATCAGCTTTGTTAGTGTATTTTTTTTATTTTTTTTTACCACGATGTTTTAGTAGCTAAGCCTCGGGAGTGCCCGGGGGTCAGCGTGCACCCAGCCAATAAACAAAAATAAATACAAATCGTTAATATTACATGAATTGGATTCCAACTATTTGTGACCAGGGAGTCCTATTTTTTTTGGGTGGGTAAGTTAAAGTTCGTGTTGAAATAAATAGAAATAAATACCTTTAAAAAGTCTGCGTCCCAAGAACTTATGTCATCCGTTCTTTTCTCCTTGTTTTCATCATCTTCAGGTGGAGGTGGATCATCTTTATGATACGTTGCCCACTGAATTACTTTTCTAAGTATAGCTGAATTCACATTTGGTAATGGTACAACTTCTTCTTCGTCTTCATCCATACCTAAGTCTTCAAGCATAGTTTTTATAGTGACAGAACACTTTGCTATATCAACATCCACTTCGAATACCTCTCCATCGGAACTTTGTAACTTTATATTTGGCATCTGAAACAACGGTTTAAAGACTTCAGACTTTTTATTAAAAAATGATAGCTTATAAGGTTCTCTACCTTAACACATATTTATTATACGTCTGCGTGATGTATTAAGCTATTTTATAATATATAAGTTATGCTATTTTTCTCAGCTCTTAAGTGGTTTAAATCCCAATAATTACTTGAGATTTTTATTAAAATCTCAAAATTTATACTTTTAGATAAAGATCAGTTTATTTTTAATGTACATGTATAAATCATGGCACGGCGAGTCTATTTATATATATATATATATATATATATATATATGTCTTTTCAAATTGTTTTTTGGTTTAGGGATTAGTGGTAATGTTTCCTATTTAAAATTTAAGTAACCCGCTAAACATAGCCACTGCACTATATAGCGCACAACAAAAATGGAACAGTACGTCACTAGGACGCAAAGTACAAACATGAGCGCCCGAAGGGCGCGCTTGTTGTAGGCTGATGCCCGAGTCGCGTATAATGTTTTTCTTACCGAGGGCGCAAAGTGCAATTTTTCTCCGGTGGGCACACTTTGCGCCCCGTAAATTACTTTGCCCTTCAGACCCATAGTACTTTTCTGCCCGTGGGCCCAAAGTGATTACAAGGGCGCAAAGTGTGACTCGAGGGCGCAAAGCGGCAGTTGCACCTAGAGCCCATGATAAAAAAAATTTTTTTCTTAACAATCAAAAATAGGCTCATTTGCTATCTGCAATAATAAAAAATATTATAACAAGATAATCGTGGTATCAGAATAGCTATAAACAATTATTCATAATAAATAAGCATATAGCAATTGTAGAATATGGTTTTTTTTAAGTGAATTAGAAATATCTCTGCCCAACGTTACGATTGATACATCCAACTGGGCTCATTTCATTTGTTTCTTAACTAATAGTAGTATCCTTCGTTAATCGTTGTGTCATAAAAGCGATGTATAATAAAAAGTTATAAATACACAAGAAATCAGTTAAATAAAAGCTTTTCAATAGCGGAGGAGCCATATCTCTGCCCTACATTATGACTGCTAGGTTCAGTTGGGCTCATTGTTTTTTTTTCCTTATCTAAAACTATTATTCACTACTGAATATTGTGTTGAAATGTCAATTATTACTAAATTATTGTAAATTATTAACAACAAATCGGGTGATCGAATGATTTTCTATAGTTAAAGAGCCATGTCTCTACCCTACGTTATGACTTATTGGTCGAACTGGGCTTATATTTATTGTTTTTTGTCCAACAATATTATCCACTACTAATCATTGTGTCAAAACAGTGAAAAACAATATATTAATATTAATAAACAACGAGAGATCAGATAATCAAAAGCTTTTCCTTGGTGAAAGAGCATTACCTCTGCTCTACGTTATGATTGATCAGTGTGACAGGGCATTTTTTCTTTGTTTGATATTTAATAATTGTTAAATAAATATACTATGAGGTAGTGCATCAATAATACAACACTTTTTAACACTTAAATTAAGTTTAATATAGAGAAATCAAGATTAATTAAGAAAACAAGATCTTTTCTCATAATACAGAGAGACTCTATGAGAGCGTGCGTGCACGGCAACGGCCATGTTCCGTTTAACCCTACTGCATCATTGTACAAACTACAAAGCACACACACACATCATCTCGCACCCATAGAGCCAATGCCGCATAACAGATGTCACTACTTGCACATCTAATATAAATTTATTTATATTCCAACACCCCTCCTTAAATTTATATTACAATCCTAATTTTAGTACCTTCAACTACTTTACATTTAACTTATTTCTAAATCTTTCGCACTAATTTCTGTCCAAATCATTCGTAAAAATATCTGCTACATTTTCTTCCGAATCAACTTTTACAACATCAATTTCGTGTTTCGCATAACTTTCGTTTACACATAGATAATGAGTTTTACTGTATTTCGACTTTTTAGTAAAATTTCTAAATCTAGCTATACTTATAGCACCAGAATTACCTTTATACATTTTAACTAGATTGCAAACTTCAATTTTCAAACTAAGCAATAAATTTTTTATAACTTTTAATTGATTCACACACTCAGACAACGCTACAAACTCAGCTTCTGTTTATGATTTTGTAACTCTATTCTGTTTTCTGGATTTCCAATAAATTACATTTCCATACGGTCTTATTACATAGCCTGTCGTTGATTTTTTTATCAATTATTTTACTTGCTCAATCAACATCAACAAAGCAATCAATAATATTATTATTACTACTTTTTTCACAAGCTTATTGTAAATCCTTTGTTAAAAATAAATATTTCAAAATCCTCAAAGCATATTTGTAATGTGTTTTATAATAACTATTTTGAAATCTACTTGAATAATTTACACCAAAGCTAACGTCAGGTCTAGTTCCCACACTTACATACGAAAAAGCTCCAATTAAGTTTCTAAACTTAATATCATCACATACTGATGGCGTTCCTTCTAATACTAAATTTTGTTCCACAAGAACTGCATACAATTTTGAATTTTTAAAATCATATTTCTTTGCTAATGTTTCAGTATATTTTTTCTGATTAAGTATCATTTTTTCATTTTTATAGTAATAATTAATGCTAAGACTTAAATAAGTACTTATTCTACCTAAATCTTACATTTGAAACTTTTTACACAATAATCTTTTAACAAAATTCAATTTTTCTTTATTTTTACAGAAAATTAATAAGTCATCAACAAAAAGAATTAATTATACATTAATTTTTGTCATTTAAGACATATAAACAACAATCGTTTTCGCTTCTTTTAAAATTTAAACTTTTCAAACAAGTATCAAAACACTCATACCAAGCTCTTGGGCTTTATCCTAAGTTATACAACGCTTTATCTCATTTTAATACCTTAACAGAGCTATCATCAAAGCCTTGTGGCTGTTTTACATTTACTTTAAATTTTACTTTTTCATTCAAAAACGCTGTTTCGACATCCATCTGTTCAATAATTTAGTTATTTTTAAAACAATAAGAAAGTAACATTTAAAAAAATTGTGTTGTTGCAATTTGTAAAAAAATATCATCAATTAAATCATTTTGCTGGTAACCTCTAACAACTAATCTAGCCTTAAAAATATCATTAGCCTTTTTAGTATAAATCCATTTCATACCTTAAGTTTTTTTACCATTTGATTTACTTACAGAAATCCAAGTTTTATTCTTGTTTAAACATTCTATTTCCCTATCCGTTAAATTTTTCCAATATTTTGATTCATCACTTTTCATCGCAATGTAATAAAAACAGGCGTCTCAGCATTTGTATAATTTACATAAATACAATTACGATGTTCAAAATTTTAATCTTTGTATCTATCAGGCTTTTTTCTTTCCCTAGTTAACCGTCTTAAATTAAAATTTTCGATTTCATTATTGCCATCTGTATTTAAATCACCATGTTTGTTTTCAACACCGTTTTAATTTAAACTAATTTTTACTATGTCATTTTCTGATCCTTAACCAATACAATTTGTGCCATCTTCGATAATATCAACTTATCTTGCAACTTCTGTTTTATTATTTATCAGAACTCTATAACTAACATTTTCATAGCCTAACAAAACTTTTTAATCTGCTTTTTTGTCCTATTTTGAAATTTTTTTTTCCTCTGGTATTTTTACAAAAACTCTACTTCCATGAATTTTTAATTTTTTTGTACAAGGTGTTTTCTCAAACATAATTTGAGAAGGTGTTTCATTCTTTTTAACAGTATAAGTGATAATTCTATTTTTCAAATAAGCTGCTGTTTGATCTCTTTCTGGCCAAAATCTATGATGAACCCTTGATTCTTTTGATAAACATCTAGACTTATTCATAATATCCTTGTTATATTTTTCTGCCGTTTCATTCAATTCATGTACGTAAGGTGGACACGGTTAAATAGATATACCTTTCTCGCTTGCAAAATTACTTTTATCCTTATTTCTATATTCTTTTTCATCATCACATCTTCGTCTTTTTATTTTTTCTTCCTGTCTTACTTTCAATTAAATTTACATAGCCAACAAAACAGTTGTATACTTGACATTTTTATTTAATACAATACGATTTAGCTACTTTACTGTAATAATCGATAAAACTCAAAAAGTTATTTTTCGCCATTCAAACCAGTAGTACTATGAGGTCCATTTCAATCGGTATATACAATTTCTAAAGTTTCTTTGGCCCTTGATCTGTCATTATTAAGTGGTAAATTATGCATTTTATTTCCCAAACAAAATCTACGTTTTAAATAATCAATTTTTAATTTCCTGGGAAAACCATTCAGCATTTATTGATTACACATTGTTTTCAAATTTTTAAAACTCATGTGACCTAGTGTTTTATGCAATTTTTCCTTTTCTGTTAACTTATTTTTTGTCATTAAATTTGACTCACTATACGTAATGTCCCTTGTCATATAATGAATATCATTATTACTAATAGCCAACGCAATTAAATTTTCATTTTGATCAAAAATCTTTGAGATGTTTCCTACTAAAACAATTTTACTTGCTTTTGTTATTTTACCGTAACTTATTGAATTTTTATCTACATCTTTAACGAAAAAAACTTTATTTACTATATTCATTTTACTTTGACCATAAATAATAAACTTGTGCCTAACATTACCAATTTTTTCTGCTTTTAAAGAACGACTATCATCTATTTATATATTTATAGGTTTTTTCAATTCAACAGATTCATAAAAATATTACCATTTATAACATGATCTGGGCAATCGCTATAAAGTAACCATTCAACCTTACTAGCACAGCTGTTTGCTGTAACACGCGGCTTATGAGGTCTTTTCTCTTATTACGCATTTAAACTACTTACGTTACCGTCTCCATTTTGATGCCCTTGATTATTTTGCTGCCAACCGCCTCCTCGGCGATGTTGACTGGAGCCTCTACCAGCTCCATGACCTTAGCCTCAGCCAACGCGATCTTGCCACTGCTGTTGTTGTTATCGCCCACTTCGTTGCTGCTGCGCACAACTTTTTTCCCCTGAATTATCGCTTTGCCTTGTTCTAGTACATTGTGCCTTGAAGTGTCCATATTTTTCGCACTTGAAATATGCTCTATCTTTTTTCTTCCAGTTTTAAAAGTACTTGAGCTGTTTTTGCTTTTATCTTCCTCTTCTTTTAATTCGAACTCTTTTATTTCACTTTTCACATACTCAACTGTTCGATCAGATTCTTTCAAAACGTCAATTAAATGACCAAAATAACTTAATAATTTAAAAGCATTTTTATTCTGTAGCTTAATTTTTCTTTTTCAGTCACATTTGTATCAGCTTTTTTAAATATTATTAATGAATACTTTAAACTCAGTAAAAAATGCACTTGAATTTCTTAAGTCTTTTAACTTCAATTTTCCCAACTTGTTTTTTACACAAATTTGTAGTGCAGTAGACTTATTTAAATACATTTCATCGGATTTTTTTATTACTTTGTGCACAATTTTTTTGTCTTTCACAAACTGTAACTGACCATTTAAAATTTCACTATAAATTACATTGATCGCCT
Source organism: Copidosoma floridanum (assembly GCF_036245765.1). Lineage (NCBI taxonomy): Eukaryota > Metazoa > Arthropoda > Insecta > Hymenoptera > Encyrtidae > Copidosoma > Copidosoma floridanum. The sequence continues at coordinate 4,914,340 of NW_028321888.1, forward strand.
TTAACTCCGTTTCGATCCACTTTTCTTCTTCATCCGTGCTTGTCATGGCTTTCGTTCCTACTACATCGCATTTTTTTAGTTTTAGAATCATCGTGATTTTTTTTTTTTTCAACATTCACAATCTTTTTCATCAAACCCCAAAATTTTCACTTCATTCGCTATTTTGGTTTTTTTTTCTTCGAATCTTCTAAAATTTTTTTCACAATTAGTACTTTTTTTTGTTATTTTCACAAAACTTTTTCTTCAATTCTTAATTAGTGTAGGATTGACACTGTCTTTTAATTTCATAAGTGTTACATTAACACCTTCACTTGAACCTGTAGTAGTTGATTATCTCGAGCCACTGAAGCAACACAGCTATGTTCCGTCTAATCCTACTGCATCACTGTACAAACTACAAAGCACACACACACATAATTTTGCACTCACAAAGCCCATGCCGCATAACAGTTGTCACTACTTATATATCTAATACAAATTTATTTATATTCTAACAATAATATTGTTCGCTAATAATCAATGTTTTAGAACAGCATAAAATGATAGATTATTATAAATAAAAAGCTAGAAATTTAGTAACTCAAAGCTTTTTTGCAGTGATAAGAGCCGTATCATAGTCATGTGTTTCAAAAAATGTGTTTCAAAGCTCATTGCAATGATTTATTGTATGTTTACTATTTGGACTTATACTATAATTAATAATGTTATAACTGAGAAAAACTTAAATACATAAGAATTTTGTGATTTGTCAACTATTGTTTGTTTATTTATGTAAATCTATCGTTTATACAACAAAAATTTAGTGAAGGCATTCATGTCACAGAAAAAACAAAGCAACTAAGCCTAAGTAGACCTCGTAACCTATTCTAAGAAAAAAAAAGCTTTCTCAGCAAATAAAATTTTACGATTTAGTAATTTTTTATGTGTTTATTTATAATAATTTATAGTTTACAGATGCTTTAACTTGATACTCAAAGAGTGGTGCACATAAGCGTAGGGCATACATATGTGTCTTCTATTATATCGAAGTTCTCGATGACGCAATTTCGCGTACTTATTTATTATAATCTATTGTTTAAAGGTACTACAACACAACGGTTGTTAGCAAAAGTGATAATTTAATAAACGACAAAAAAGTAATTTCGATAATACTTATTAATGATAACGTAGGGTAGAGATATGTCCTTTTTACTAAAAAAAAGCATTGTATTTTATAATTTTCCATTAATTATGGATAATAATTCATTAATTGCCTATGATTTGATCCAACAACTAGTAATAGGTATCAAAGCGCAATAAAAAAGGCAAGTAAGCTTACTTAGACTCACTCATCATAATGAAGGACGACGATGTGTCTCTTTGACTGCAGAAAAGTTTTCGATTTTCTAATTTTCCAATGATAAAAATTCAATTTTCATGAATGCCCTAATAGAATAATTAGTACTAAGTGCTTGTACTTAATAAAAACAAAGAAAATAAGTCCAGTTACTTCTTTATCATAACTCAGAAAAAGATGTGACTCTTTCACTGCAGCAAAGCTTTCGATTACCGAATTCTTTGTTCTTTATTATAGTAATTGATTGTTCATGGCTGCTCAAAAAAAAACAAATAATTCAAGCCACTAATTTTGAGTGATAAAGAAAGCAAAGAAGCCTGGTTAGAGATTTCAACGTAGGAAAGAGATATGTCCTTCTTACAAAAGAAAAGCTCCCGATCACGCAACTTGCTGGTATTCATTCATATTAATTTATTATTCATTGCTGTTCTGACACAATACGTAGTAAAAAATATTATTCGATACAGAAAAAATCCCAGTTTGACCTATGAATCATGATGACTGGTGGAGATACACCTTTTTTACTGCAAAAAAAGCTTTTAATTAACTAACTTTTTTTCGTTTAGTTATAGTTATCTATTGTTTATCACTGTTCTGACTTGATAATTCATTGTGGATTAAGATCTTGGACAAAGAAATAAAGGATAAAAGCCTAGTTTGATCTTTTAATCATAACGCAAGACAGAGACATGGCTCTCTCGCTGTAGAAAAGCTATTGGTTACCTGACCATTTGTTGTTGATTTATGATAGTTTGTTATGAATTGCTGTTCTGATACTGTATTTATGTATTTGTGTATTGTCTATTTATGCACGATGTTCTCACGAAGTTCAACCATCGTGAGTAGTAAACTATTTTTTTTTTTTTTTTTTCACTCGTTTTTCAAGTTTTTGTTTTAGTAAACAACATGAATGCAGTACTAACGTTTACAGAGCTTCGTTCTTCCTGTGGGTCTGGCGACCCCCTTGTTACCTGAGAAATTGTGTCTATACTCATCTCATGTTTAAAGAACTTCGTTCTTACCGTAGGTCCCATGACCCAGTAATACCCCCTGGTTTGTCGTTTTAATTTCCTTTATAATTTTTTCATTTTTTTGTTTTTTTTTTTAATTCCTTGTTTTATTTTTTTCTTTGTTTCTTGTTTTATTTATTTTTTTTTCATTTCTCGTTTTATTTTTTTTTATATTTCATTTTGTTACATTTTTTTTCATTTTTTTGTATTTCCTTTATTGAATTTCTTTTATTGTTTTTATATTTAATTATTTTTTTTATTTCCTTTTTCATTCCATTTTTTCTCATTCCATTGTATTTATTCATGTCTTTTGTAATTTTATTTCATTTTATTTTCATTTTCATTTCGTTAATTTTTAAAAAAAATTTTTTTTTCACTTATTTTTTTGCGATTTTATAGCCCATTAATACAATTTTTGTTTTATTTTTATATAATTACTCAATGACATTGTGCCATTATTTGTTTATCAAATTCACAATAAGTGCCCTTAAAAACCATTAAAATGATATGAAACTCGAAATATATTTATATAATGATCTTAATAATAATTCATTCATGATTGATTTAATGAATTACTTTATTTATGTAATTATGTGATATTGTACCATAATTTGTTTGTCGAATTCGAAATAATCGCCTTTAAAAACCAGTGATACGTTCTTTAACTCTATTCTACATGTTTATTTTTTTTTAGATGTATTATTTAGAAAACAAATACATAATTTATCATGAATTGAATGTATTATCAGTAAATGCATATAAAAATGGAAAATTATGGTTACGAACTACACCATTAGTACAAGAAACCGATTTCCTATAGCCGGCAGCGCTCGTAGCAGAGTGGGTAAGGTAATGGACTCTCATGCAGGAGGTCGAGGGTTTAAATCTCTTAATTGGAAAATGTTTTTTTTTTTTTTTTTTTTTTAAATTGTAAAAGAAAAAAATTCAAAGTGAAATAAAAATTATTGTGGAAAAATAAAATTAAAATTTGTTTAAAAATTAAAATTGCTTGGGAGTGTGAGGGGGAATGGTGGGCAAAGGTGTGCAGAAGAGTAACACGGCACGGTCGGTAGATATACATATAAAGTGGGGAGAGGGAAAGTGTACAGAGAACAGTTGGTGAGGGGGACCGGGTAAGGGGGGAAACTTGGGAGGAAGAGACTCTGGGTAAACCACTTTCGTTTAAAAAAAAAAAAAAATCTGTCGGTTTTAAAATTCCAGCCCCCCGAGTAACGCGACATAAAGAACTTCGTTCTAAAAAAATTAAAAAATAATATAATTGTGCAAAACACAAATAAAGCCTAGTTGGACCTATCAATCATAATGTAGGGCAGAGATATGGCTCTTTTATTTTAGAGAATCAATTTTTAATCTTAATTCTTGTAGTTAATTTATAATGATTCATTTTCAACTTGGACACAATAATAAGTTCAAGACTTAAGGATCGGCGTTGGCTCAGTGGTAAGCGTGCTTGCTACTGATACAACGCTGTTCTCTAGAGGTCGTGGGTTCGATTTCCGGTGAGTGCAGATTTTTTTAAAAACTGTTTTCACCGGAAAAAGTTCCTATGTAACCCCGGCTGTTTCGGGGTGGGTTTTTCCATTGAATTTTTTTTTCAGAGTAATTCCAGGGTTTTTTCCTTGCTCCACAGGTCTTAGGGCCTGGGTGAATGCGAAACAGTGTTAGGGCCTAATAGGTAGGGATTAGCGGGCCCGATGCCAGGCAGGGATCGCCGGCCTTACCGGCGAGGAGTGGCCTCTGAAACATGGGGCTTCTCCGGGGATGCTAATTAGCCTGGATCCGATGCTTCGGACCCAGGCTACACAGTGGCGAGTTGACCCGATGCACTTCCCCCGGTGCAGAGAGTGTCAGCTTAACTGACAAGGTGTGTTACACCGGAGATACTTCCACTGTGCCCATGGTATGATTTGTATGGTATCAGTTAAAGAGAAGATTTGGGGTAAATGGGTGTGACAATACACCCCCACACATAGGTGGTGAGTGGGTGGCCCCAGCGACTGGGCTAGTAGGCTGTCACGGTAACCCGAATTAAAAAAAAAAAAAAAAAAAAAAATAAGTTCAAGACTTGATTGTCTTGTAACGTTATGCTGCCATATCAACTGAGAAAAATTTTCGCATGGTTTTTAATATCTGAAGACGTTTGTGGTAAGTCTATTTTGGAATGACTCCAAAAATTTTTATCAAAGATTGAAAAGACGATAAACAAAAAAATGATTCATTACATTTAAATAAAATCTTCAAATTTGAAAGAGCATTATGTAAAGATTATGGATTACCAGAACAAAATGAAACAGTAAAATCTTAAAATATTGAGGACAATAAAACTGTAATTGATTTAGTTACAAATTGTAAGGATTTACTTGTTAACCTAGATAGAAATCAAAAAACAATTTTTAATGGAATTATTCACAGTGATACAAAATTATATTTTATTAATGGTCCAGGAGGTTCTGTAACAACATTTTCATACAAAACATTTATTTTTTATTTTTTGTTTAAAAAAAAAGGTTACATCTATGACTTAGACAGGAACTGCTCCAATTTAATTACCTAGAGAATGAAAAGTCATAAAACATTTTGATTATTATTAGATTTAAATAACATTAAAAGTTCTTTCTTAGAATACAAAGCTAATAAACAAAAATTACTAGAAGTAAATGTAATTATTTAGGACGAAGCTTCAATGATCTCTAAAAAAGTTTTGGAAATATTGGATAAAAGATGCATGTGATAATAATATTCTATTTAGTGAAAAACTGTTTTCATGAGGAGGCGATTTGAGACAAATACTTCCAGGGATAAAGCATGAGTGTAAAAGTACAATAATTAGTGAAACTGTCAAGTTTTATTATTGTTAATAGAGATTGGAAATAAACAACAAAACCTTTCGATATTCCACAGGGATGGAAAACTGATGATGTTTGTAAACAAATTTATGGAGATGGTATAAATAGCTGCCTCAACAAAGTAATTCTAACTGCTCATAACGAACTTTCGTACATTGTAAATGATAAAATTTTTAATTTTATTATAGGAAAAGATTATACTTGTTATAGCATAGATTATGCAAAATATAAAGGTAGTGAATAGTCCTAGCTTTTTCCACGACAATCAGTGAATCACTAGTTCATAGTTTTGATAGATTATGATTTTACTACAAAAAAACTTTATTTTCTGATGGTCAACTATATGTATTCATGTCAAGATGTAAAAATCCTGAGAATATATTTATACAAAATGATTTAAAGAACTAAGCAAACATTGAAAACATTGTATGGCAAAATTTTTTTGAACCGTTAACAATTTTATTATTTGTTTGTCGAAGTTTATTAAGACACTGTACTTCTCAGTTCTTACGTCCAAAAAAATTAAAATGCTCACATTATAAAATTTTTCATGCATATTATAACTTTGACATTTATCTACAAAATCTTGAATTTTGGTAGAAAAATTAATTTTACAAAAGTGACGAACAGGACAGCTTTTAATTTCGTACTAGAAATTTTATGATTACAAAAATCGTCGTATATTTTAAAACGGCGATTTCATAATCATAAAAATTTGATACTTTCATTTTTGGTGCCAAATACCGTATCACTGCTATCTAATAATAATATTAAATATCGGTGAATAAATATTTCAATTCACACGATTATACATATTTGTTTATCTTTCTTTTACAAAAAAGCCTGAATAACAAAGTTTCCATCTCTGAATACTTTAATTCCAAATATTAGTTGTATTTATCGTATAATAAAATATAGTGATACGAAACTAAATGTTGTATGTGTATTTTAAGTATATTGGTTTATTAGAAACATCATTAAGAAAAGTAAACAAACTGTGTAACAATTAATTATTTATCCAACAACTCCATCATTTTGTAGATATTAAATTAAAATCATATGTAGCTATTGAATTTTCAAGTTTTCAACATTTTTTGGGGGGTTGGTGGACAAATTGCACAGGGGAGCGAAGCCTATATATATTATACACGCACGCGCATACACACACAGAAGTCCTCAATACCCCTCTATATATAGTAGTGAACTGAGTTACGCTCTGCGTGCCAACCCCCCACTGAAATTCTCAAATCTGTTGCAGATCCGATTTAAATATATATTTTTAAAGATTAACATATTAACATGTATTTCAATAATTATTCAAAGATAAATTTTAAGATTTACATGCAATTGAAGAAGATTGGATACAAAGTCAAAAAGCAAAAATACAAGTATGAAGCAAAAATAACTTTAAATGTAGGTAACGCTTTTTTATTGCCATTAAAATACAGTTTGGAAAAAAAATTTTAATATTGATTAAATCATACAGTAAATCAATCAATTTTCATAGATAGAAATTTTTAAAATCATGTCACTTTATCATGTAGATAGCCAAAAAATTATCGTATAAGAATCATAGATACAATTATCTTAATTTTTGCTTATGTCGGTGTAACACAAATTATAAATATTTTAATATTTATACGAACGATATTAGATTCTCTGAAAAAAAATTTTACTCTGATGTGTAACATCACAATTCTCTTAAATTTTTTTTTTTATTTTAAATCATTTGATGTTAAACATTTCTCTCTTTGAACTTATTTTCTTGAATTTTGTTTCAACGGCATTGTTGGTATTAATAAAAAAGTTTTAAAAATTATATTATGAAAACAACTTGAAGTTGAGCTCTTTAGTTTTCGTTTTTATGTACATATTTTTTTATTAAAAATTATTTGATATTAGATCTCCGAATATTATTCTTTTTGAATGTTGTTTCGACAGCCTTCAAAGCAATAATATAAAAGTTTTAAAATTTGTATTATGAAAATAAACTTAAAGTTGAGCTCTTCAGTTTCGTAAACGTTTATAAATCATATTTTTTTCAGTGTACATTATGCACTGTGTAGGTTGAAGACAGTGTAGTTAGACAGTAGATTTTTTTCTACTCGTGGTACGTAGAGCTACTGGCGAGGACCACCGTTTGAATACTTAATATAATCGTATAGTGTTTTTTGTTTTAGTATAATGTATCGTTATGATATTTGTTTTTATCAATACAATTGACAAACGTATTAAAGATTTTGAAAAAATTAATCCAACCCGTTATAGCAAAACCTCAAGGTAAAGAAAAAATTTGATAAAATTTTGTATTCATATAGATTTTTCATGTTATAACCTAGAAAATTTAATGCAGTAGAAATATTTTTTAAAGTAAATATAAATTAGGAGACATACACTTGCAAACTTATTTTGATGGATACTTTAACAAAGATTGAACAGTAAATTTTTAGGAAAAATTTTGTTTTCTGCGTTTATTTTTCCAGTTACCACCGAATTGGTTGAATTACTAACCATAAAATATGATAAAATTATCAAGTTGTTTTTTCTATAAAATGTAAATTAATTTAGTTATCAAAAAATTAGAAAAAAGTAAAGGGGTAAGGTGTTGCAAGACTCCAAAATCCCTATATCAAGACATTCGAATTCGGCCTTATTAGTTGACACGATTATGATACAATTGGATGGGGTAGCGAGGGGGTGCAAAAAATTGCAAGGGGGGTCTGAGGGGGGATTGCCTTTAACTCCTCAAAATTTTCTTTTGATAAAATAGTTAAGAAGTAGAGCAAATATTTCCTTACTGGGGGATGGGGGGGGGAGAGGTGAGAGAAAAAAATTTGACTGGCAGTGTGGAGAAGGGTTGCATGCCCCTCCAAAATCACTTTATCACATGGAAAGATATATCTTCCCATATTTTATAGTTTTTAGGGTTAAGTTGCAATTTACTTTTTCCCGCTAACTCTCACTCCCACCGCCCAACCCAACAAAATTACATTACTCTATTTCAATCGTCACCCAATCTTACTCCCTTACGCCACCTCTCGCTTCCCCACAGCTTCTCATCGGCTTTGTTTTCATAATTTTGAGCCATTGTATTAAATTTTTATAATAAACCACCTAATAACGTTAATTAACACGTATTTACGATACTTCCTCCATCAGAATCTGAAAAAGTCTGAAAAATATGATTCAGCCATAAATTTCTATATGCATAAAATAAAAGGCAGTGGTGATGTATTCCCGGTGCTGAAAGTTATATTTTGTCTGACATATCCATATAATGAAGAAGAATGTAAAATTCGTTCTTCAGCTGAACGAATACTTTAAGTTAATCCTAGAATATGGGATTAATTCCGTAGAAACTAAAAGTTAATAGTGAGAAAAGCTTTGATCCTGCCGAGCTTAATGGTAATACCTGTCAGTGCTCAAATCACATTAAAATTTTAAAATATATAAATATATAAGCAAGCTGAAGATTATCTATATTATAACTATTGTTAATTTTGCGACAATTATAATCTCTCTTTTCGATAAAGTGCCTACCTAACTTTTACATTGGATCAAAAGTATTACTTTTATGCAAGTAAAAGTTAGTTTTACATAAAGTTAAGATTACTTGGAGATACGCACATGTGGCCGGCTAGCTTGATATACCAATCGGAAGAAATCGCGTTTTCGCTCGTTTCAAGATCGGCAAGATAATCAGCAATAGGCTGATCTTTCAGCGACAAATTAGCGACAAATTATCGCGCAAATCTCGTGGAGCAAAAATAAAAAAAAATTTATGTTAAAATCGATAGAGAAAACGTTTTGGATATTGGGGGTCTGTGGAGGGTGTTGAGAAAAACTGCGATGTATCAAATTAAGGGAGGAAATAAGAGGTTTTTACCTTATTTTGTGAGGGGCAGTGGCGGCAACGGGTGGTAAATAAGGGTCAGTAGGGGGTTGTGTGGAATGTCACCGAGATTACTATACAATATATGTGTGTGTGTGTGTGTGTGTGTGTGTGTGTGTGTGTGTTCATGAATCATAGGAATTATGCGGACGCTCGAATAATTTCACCATGATATTAGTATATAACCTAAAAGCACGTGAAGTCCGCAAAAGTCACTTTCATCACGCGCGCGCATACACACACACAGAGAGAGAGAGAGAGAGAGAGAGAGAGAGAGAGAGAGAAAGGAGTTCCCAGTAGTGTAGGTGAACAGCAACGGAGAAGCAGACCAGACTTTTCGTTGCATATTTCTCCTCATGCGGCTGTTCACTGCCCGCCATAAGATGTTTCACGGCAAAAACAAAAATACATTATCAATCTGATCTATGAGTCATAACGTAGAGCAGCAAGATGGCTCTTTTACGGTTAAAAAGCTTTTGCACACTTTCTCAACACTCAAGCCTTGGTCCTATTTATCATAACGTAGGGCAGAAATATGGCTCTTTCACTGTAGAAAAGTTTTTAATTACCATAATGATCATTGTTTGTTTTTAAAAATTTCTTATTTATTGCTGTTCTTACACAATAATGAGTGGTAAAACATTTTATAAGATACATAGTCCAGAGAAAAAGCCTAGTTCATTTTATCAGTTATAACGTAGGGCAGACACATGAGTTTTACACTGTGAAAAATTATTAAATTATCCAACTTACTGTCGTTAATTAATAATACTTCATTGTTAATTGCTGTTCTGACACAATTATTAATTGCGAATAATATCATTACAGAAAAAGCGAAAAACCCGCCAAGTTGCACATATCACTAATAATTTACGGCAAAGGAATGAACTTTTCACCCTAGAAAAGCTTTAAATTGCCCGATTTCTCGTTGTTTACACTACAGTATTTTTTGTTGATTGCTGTTATGACACATTTATTGGTAAAAGACAATATTATTAGATTAAAAACAAAGTAAATAAGTCCAGCTTGACATATCAATTATGACATAGGGCGGAGATACGTTTTTTACTGCAGAAAAGCTTTTACTTGATAAATTTATTTCCGTTCAATTGAAATAATACATCGTTTATAACTGTTTCAATACGATATTATAATAAGATGAAAAACTAAGATAATATAAGCTTAGACAGACCTATAAATTATAACGCAGATCAAAGATACGGCCTTTTTACTGCAAAAAAGCTTTCAATTACCTAAAAGCTCGTTATTTTTATCTGATAACTTATTGCTGTCCTTAGACAATAAATAGTAGTGGAACATATTATTAGATACAAAACAAAGGGAAAAGGCCCAGTTTGACAATCTTAGTAATACATCAAGCAAAGTCACAAAAACCATTGTAATCGCTAACCACAGAAACTGCTCAACCGATGTTGCTAAAATTTTACGTACTGATTCTTGACACTTCCTAGATGGTTTTAGTATAGTTTTTATCTTGAAAAAATTAATAACAGTAGCAATAAATAAGCTCAAGGTTTTGCGAAAATACGTTAGCTTTTCACTTTAGCTTAGTAGGATCCGCTAGGTGGCGTAGAAGTTACATCGCAGCTACCTACTACGGAAATAAGTCAGTCTCGTTATAATATCCTTGAGTGGATTGATGAATACCTTAGTCGTTCACCGTCAGTGAATCACTAATACAGTTGCTCGTCGTGCAGCTGGGTATCCCGGCTACCAACAAAACTCTTCTTCACTGGACAAGCAACTTACGTAAAATTTCATCTTAAACTACCAAGATTAACGAGTGCCATGAATAAAACGCGTTCTAAATACCAACGTTTTTACTAGGAGAGGTCCATTCAGAGCACAATCTGCCCAAATAATTAGGGGTTTAATGATCGTTCTTCCAACCGATCTGATGCTACCAGAGCAGATTTTGCTACAAAAGCAAGCTAGCAAAAACAATCCTGAGGAGTTCAAGCAGCCACAACGGCCTTCCTCCTCAGTGGTTCGTCTCAATAGTACATCCACAGAAAAGGTATTTTCCAGACCCACTTTCCCGACCAACAGGAAACGGTTGGTTATCCGGAGAACGACCCGAAGACGAGATATACTTTGGCCAGCGGCGTACCTCCCTTCAACGTGGTCTTCGTACGCAGAGACTCCGAGGTAAGAGTCAAGCTATTCGCAACCAGCTCTCTATCATCGACAATAATGATAAGGAATGACTGGAAGTATCACCACTGGCCTTTTTCAGGGACATCATAAGTACTTACGTTCCCTAATTAACCATCAATCTCATTGGATCTTTTAAGGGCCTTTTAATGTTTAACTACCTTGACAACCAATACATTTTTACTACCATTTCCGGCAACGTTTCGTCGACTAAAAAACTACATAAAGCCAGCCACTATTACACCAAATAAGTCATTCACTGGCAGACATCACGAGCGGAGTTGTCCGTCGTGAAGCTGGGAACTCCGGCGACCGATGACTCTATATTACCCTATCAAATCTAAGCATTCAACCAGGAATCACCGATTTTCTCTGAGATCCATGCTAGGCAAACCTAACAGCTATACAAGAAAAATAAACTTGAGCAAACGGGACCGTCTCCAATAACCCAACAGGCAAGCATCACGAACCAATCTTCCACCTTAGATCACCAAAATGACTGAGGTCTGTAAAAAAAAGGTGCTTTAGACACCAACATCTCCAGTGTAATACCAGGAGACGTTGGAAAAGAGCTCTACAACTTGCTCCAACGCTCCAGACGTTATAAATTTCCTCCCGATCAGTCTGATGCTACAACAGCAGGCCAGAGAAGATCACCCTGAGGTCTCCAAGCAGTTACGTTTGCTGAAAATTTTATTTGAGAAAGAGTTTAGCTCACCGGTCTTTTTTAGGGCCATCGAACGTCGAACTGCCTTGCCAACAAATATATAACAATGTTGCCAAAAAACAGTCTTTCGAGCTCACAAATGTTTTAACCATGCCTATAGTAGCAAAAGGGCTAATTGAAAAGCAAATTTCAAGTGCTTCAAGTGTATACAATTTTAGGTGTTGAGAAACTGACGCACAACATTCATCGAGACTGAAACAGCTGCGTCAAAATCGACAAATAAAGAATCCATTACGTGAGAGATCAGCTTTCCATAATAACCCTTACAGTACTCACTTAAATGTTCCAGATTTTTAAATAGGTAGAACAATATGTGTTTGTATTTTTTGTGGCGATAAAAAATACAGATTACGCTTCAGGACTTTATTGCTCTGGTAAAAAAGTTGTTCGACTAGAAAAAATAATTATTTAATTATACTTTTTCTGTCACTTTTAAATTTTTACAGTTTCAACCATTATTTTTCTCCATTTATTATAAAGTGAGAAAGTGAGAATCAACGACCCTCCAGGGCCAACAATTAATTATGTATGGTGTACGGAATCAACGGTACTTGTCAGCATCATATTTTTTGCAACTTTTTACAGCATATTATTTAAACAAATAAACTACATGGATTTTAAACAAGAACATTTTTAATAAGAAGTTTTTTGTTCTGAGAAGTGTCAAGAATGGATGTAAAATTTTTAACAGAAAACGTTTTACATTACAGGGGGGGGGGGCACTGGTTAACTATAACCCGATCGGAAAGTTAGCAGGGCTCCCACGCTAATTAGCTGGGGCCTATGTGAGTTGCCTAGGTGGTACCAAGCTAGGATTGTAATGGGGCTCTATGTGGGCGCTAACTGGGGACGAGAAAGTTATCTTCTACCTAGCTTTTCCATGTACGCATTGAAAGATTTGAGAGCAAAGAGGTATACATATATATATTTGGGGACAGCTGTGTAACTGTGTATATTGCAGATTGTATGTGTGTATTAAAAAGTAAAGCAGTAATTACTCATATTAAGTATTAAATACGAAGATTTACTCAAGTTTCATTATTTTAATAAATTACTTCGGGTGACAGAGAATAGCGTTTATTGTTGTTAAATTTAAAAAGAGTTCGTGAGTATATAAAATTTTGAAGCGTGGAATACTAATAAATAATCAATGAAGTGGGAGTATTTAATAATGAGAGTAATTTGCAAGTAAATTATGCTAATGAATGTCATCACGAATTAGACTTATATGCGTCGCCTACATAAATTATTAAATTTTATTTTCATACCTCTCTTTATTTTTCTAACCCTGTCCTTTGCAGGTTAATTGGGATGCCAACATTGGCCCCACATAATGCCCCATTACACTGCGCCATCTTTCTCTATGTATTTTCCCTGTTTGGACCTACATAGGTAACTGGGTAACCAATGTAGGCCCAACATAAAGCCCCCTTAAGCTTTCCGATCAGGTAATGTGGGACACATATGTCTTATTTACTGCATAAAAGCTTCTAATTACTAGAGTTTTCTCTGTTCGTTTGTAATTACCTATTGTTTATGACTGATCTGACACAATAATTTGTTATGGGTAAAAGTTTTGGATAAAAATTTATGAATACAAGCCTAGTTGGACCTGTTAAACATGATATACGGCAGAGATATCTGTTTTTGACTGTAAAACATCTTTCAATCACCTGATCTTTCATTTTATATTACTTGTACTGTATTACTTTTATGGCACACTTATTCGTAGTGGATAATATTATCAGATAAATAACAAAGTATTTACCTAGTTGGACATTTTAATCATAATTTAAGGTAGAGATTTCTAGTCGTTTTTTTCGAGGTTTACTTCATTACACACATCTGAGATGTAATGAATCATCGTGGGTGCAACCCACTCAAATGATACTGCATTGTGTAAACTGTAGTATTGTTTTTTAATGCTATTGCAATCACACAACACTCTTATGCAACTGTATCAACAAGTTTGTTATATTATTGCACTTGGTATACTTGTAAAGAAAACGGTTTTCTTGAGTACAAAATTCTTTGTTTTGCGTTAAGAAATTTCTCATTCAACTGGTGCAGATCAAGCAACTTTGTCAATATATATATGTATTAATTTCATAAAAATCACACGTCTTAATAATCAAGAATACCAGAGATCATTTTTTTTTCGTGATTGAAGATTTAATATCAAATAAGTACCAATTAGGAGTTAAGAAAATTATGCATATGATTAAAAACTGACTAATTATTGCTTATGAGTATGTGGTTTCATCGTGAGATGCAAACTACTTCATTTATTAATAAAAATTCACTTAAAATTGTTTTTTTTAAGTGTCAACTAATTTTTGCTTCATTAATAGACTCCACGTAATATTGTGATTTGATGCAGAAACTAACATCTATTTAAAAATCACGTTTCATTATTTAGGTTAAAACAATAATTTTAAAATTACAACTTAATTTTACATGGTATCGAACTTGATGTTTCATGCATTTAATGGACATAACACAGATTTTGAGGTAATAAAGAATACTCTATTCATACAATGTACAAAGCAAAGTTTCTTGTTTAGTTTTTAACTTATAGCCTATCAATGAGGCTTAAACAGTAGTTTTAAATTTATTCACAGTTCATGATCCAAATTCATTAAGTACATTAAAGAGAAACCAGCTATAAATAACTTCTTAGGATACTTACAATTTTCACGATTTTATTGGATTAGAAGTAAAATCGGTGGAATTCTTAGAGTAACAAGATACAGGTAGAATCAAAACATTTGAATTGATGTTGAATTAGTACCAGAACCAAAAGTATAAGTCACACACAAAAATTCATCAAAAGAGCGCTAATCAACGAATCCAATTGGCTGTACTCGTGCATGCACTGCCACACTCCCAACAATTCCAGTCTATACATAATATTTTTGTGTACTAAGTATGCGGTACGTACTGCATGACAAGAAATGACCACTCGACAGTCGACGGCCGTAGCTGAACACCAGGCCCTGGCCAGGTGGCCTGGGCAGGCCCTGGCCAGTATTGTAATAAGGTTGTCGAAAGGGTAGGGCCAGGCACTGAGGATGGAATACGTATATAGGTATACTTTCCCGATCGGAAAGTTAGCAAGCAGGGCCTAATTAGCTGGGGCCTATGCATAGAGATATATGGGCCTATGTGAGTTGTCTAGGTGGTACCAAGCTAGGATTGTAATGGGGCTCTGTGTGGGCGCTAACTGGGGACGAGAAAGTTATCGTCTACCTAGCTTTTCCTTGTACGCATCGAAAGATTCAAGAGCGGAGAGGTATACCCGAACAGAAATCTTATTGAGGCGAACGAGAGGACCTCTAGAGGATACCTAAATATAGCCTATGGAGGACCTACTGAGGCAAAGTAACGAGGCGTACAGTTGGTCCTCTTTAGGTATCCTGAAGAACTGTGTACCTAACCAAACTTGAAGAGTCTCTAGAGTTAAAATATATGTATAAATTCGATATGACAGAGTGAGGTAGAATTGTAATGAAATACACTATTATACCTAAAGGTGTTTTATTATATAGAATAAAAAGTAGATTGGTTGAAAAAATGTATACTTGTTTAAATGACTTTTACGTGCTGTACAATAATTAAAGAAATTACGACTACTTTAAGGCCACAATTATAATCATTACTTAACAGAAATGTGCAGAGAGACGAAAAATGTAAACTTGTAACATTATACTTAAGCTTATTGTGTATAGTTTTGAGATATTGCATCTCAAAAGTACTGACATTGTAGTTATTTAACATATAAGTATATATCAAGTATTGAAAGTATAAGCAATTTAAGTACTTTTGAGACACAAAATATCTCATTTAATCAATAATTTTCATATTTATAGGTTAGATTATTTTACATTTACTAAACGATTGTCATCATAATTTATTTACTGAATCTAGCAGCTCTCTTACTCCGACAGATTAACTCAATTTCTGTCCCTCGCTTTTATTAAATTCACAGATATATTTATTGACTAGAAAAATGCTTTTAGTTTGGTTATGTACACGGTTATTTTGGATACCTAAAGAGGACCTACTGTACGCCGCGTTACTTTCCTCAGTAGGTCCACTGTAGGATACCTATAGAGGTCCTCGCGAACTAAGGAGGTATCCTCATTAGATTTAATTCTGTTCGGGTATATATATATGGGGACAGACATATTAAGTATTAAATACGAAGATTTACTCAAGTTTCATTATTTTAATAAATTACTTCGGGTGACAAAGAATAGCGTTTATTGTTGTTAAATTTAAAAAGAGTTCGTGAGTATATAAAATTTTAAAGCGTGGAATAATCAATGAAGTGGGAGTATTTAATAATGAGAGTGATTTGCAAATAAATTATGCTGATAAATTTCATTACGAATTAGACTTATATGCGTTGCCCACATTAATTATTAAATTTTGTTTTCAAATTTCTTTTTATTTTTCTAACCCTGTCCTTTATACGTTAATTGGGATGCCGAAATTGGCCCCACATAATTCCCCATTACACAGATTACACTGCGCCATCTTTCTCCATGTATTTGCCCTGGTTGGACCTACATAGGTAACTGCAACTGGGTAACCAATGTAGGCCCAACATGAAGTCCTCTTATTCTCTTAAGCTTTCTGATCGGGATATAACCTTCGACCCTCGAGACGTGACTTACACACACATACACATGTATATGTACTCACACACGCTTCCATTAATTGATCTTCTGTTAATGCTTGTTCATGTGGTTCTGTCTATAAGTACATTAAATGAAAGTTGAATGACTAAAAGAAAAAATTGGAAGAGTGCGCAAATTATGAAAAAAAAAATCAAGCTTAATATATTTAGTTTGATTACTACGAGTACGAATACAAGAAAAACAAATAACCAGCGTTAGACTGCTTTTCGAGTAAATAAAGAACAATTTCATCAAGACAGTATTTCAAAGCTTGTAGCATTAGTGATAATAATGTAAAACCAAAAGAAAATTAGATTTGTAAAAATTTAATCATAATTTTCTTATAAGTTTTTAAAAATTTAACATTGTATATCACTAAACAGTTTTCCATAAAGCAGCGATAATCTGCTTATAAGATTTTTTCTTATCACTTGCTAAAATTATTAATCGTTGTTTTCTATCCAAAACCGTTAAATATACAAATACATACCATAACCCCTGCTGTAGTAGGTATAGTATTGTTAGTACAGTAGATATATGTTTTTGAACATATAAACATTTACCCTAGCTAGGCCCCGATCATAGCCTGCGGTCAAACTTATTACACCGTGCGATAAACTCAACATTGAAGCCTGCCCAGGCCCTGGCATCGATATGAGGCTTGTCTGGCCAAACCCTGGTTTTAGCCTTTGGATCACATTCTTATCGGGGTGCTGAAAATTGAAACGCAAATAAAAAGAGACACAGCATTGACCGTTTCCGCTCAGACTTCAGTGTCAGCAATCTAAGGCCGTGGTTACATGGCTGCGGAAGCAGAGATTAGTAGGGAGATTGCTGACTGCCATGCTACGGAGTGTGCCCACTTTTTTCCAGTGGTTCGAGCGCCCCGCCGCGGCCAAGCGGCCGAACCAGGCGCACATTTTTTTTTTTATTTGAGAAGCACGGTAGGGGTATGAGAAGAGTGGATTCGCGTGGAAATGTCCATATAGGCGCACATTTTGGAGACGCGTGGAAGGGGTATACCGAATGTGCGCCTACGAGGAGAGGAGTGGAAATATCGGCTGTTTAGCTGTATATATCTGAACGCACAGCCAAAGCAAGCGACGACACGAGTTTTGCTTTTTTGAGAGTCTTTGGACTCTGCAACTGAGTACATGCTATGTATATATTTAACTGACTTGCTCTCGCTCTGGCTTCAATGTTATCCATAAATCTTATTTCATTAAATCGTGGAACTAAATGCTCATTAATTATATACACATAATTTTGATTTCAATACATTATGTTTTAACTCTCCCGTACTCTTAAAATTCCCAAATCCATTTATGTTTTCAAAAAATTAACCACTAATTTATTAATTTAACACATCCAAACTTCTGTAAACTGTAGGACAAGCTCCGGAGGATATCCATGAACATATGTGACTTCGAAAGGGTTACATCCTGTCCTTCGGATAGCTAAGATGGAAAAGGTTTATGCCCCTACATAGATTTTTTTGCACTTAAGGGTTCAAATCCACTTTATGGTAGATATTTTTTTTTATTTTTTTTTTATTCAATGTATCATTTTGTCTTCTTTTCTTTTATTTATGTTTCGTTAAAATATATATATGTAGTCAACATTTTTTTTCGGATACATCAAAACAAATTAAATTAATATTGATACTTTGATACAAGGCAATTCTATAATTTTATAATACTAAAATAACTTTTAAGGATTTTAATATAATTTGTGTATTTTAAAACTCCTAAAAAATTGTGAACATCCTATTTGCGACAAAAAAAAGCCGCCCGTTTACTGCTATTTACCTAATGTTGAAATTTTAATCAGTAAATGATTTTGATGAACACAATATAAAATAGTTTTGTAAATATTTTAAAATTGTTTGCAAATCTTTAATAAGGTGTGCTACTTTTATTTATTTTTAGACAGCCAGAAGAAGAATAATGAATGAAACAGTTCGATGAATAAGTAATGAAATTTATTCGGCAAGATTCTGAGACTAAACATTTTTTATAATACCGCAGTATTTTGTTAAAAACAAAAAAAAAAGTGAATTACCTTAAAGGGTGATGATTGTAACAAACATATTTTTAGGCTGTAGATTATAAAGGAACTTTAATCATTTATATTGAATGCAGGAAAAGCATCGTAATATTTTTAACAATGATACAATCGGGTGAGTGCAAGAAAGAGTCTTTTTAGAGTAAAAGTCAAGAAAGAGCCTTTTTAAATTTTCGGGCAGAATAAAGTCCTCTTAAACTAAAAGAAAAAGCCTTTTTATACAGAGGTACACTCGCACTGAGGTGTTGGCGTCGATTGGTATGATTGAGCCCAACGAATCATCGCTCAAGATTATTCTTCGACATTTTTGAGATCTTATTTGCTCCTCACCCAGCTCTCGGTTGGTCTCGTACCCCTGTACGAATCCACACATTTATTCTATACTTGAGAGCAAAACGAGGAGTTTAACAAAAAGATATCAATGCCTTTTTAACTAATTTGTTTACTTCTATTTTAAGGTAGTAATGTATACATTTTTATAGATCAATTATATACATACACACATAAATGTAGTACCAACTTAAAATCGGAGAAATAAAAATTAAAGGCTCTTTCTTATATTCAGTTTGAAAAGGCTCTTTTACGCCTATTACTCTGAGAAGACTCTTTATTATGCTAACGTGATAAATTATTTAGAATCAGGAATTGTGAGAACTAACAAAATTTTTTAACTACGAATTACTATATTACTAAAAACTGAGTCTGGGTCTATTTCTGCTAGCAAAAACTTCGATTAAATTACGGGGATGTTGTAATATTTCATTGTTTTAAGAAATTTCTGAAAAAATTTGTATAGGTATGTTTCAGTGTCATAAATAACATGTTAAAATTTCAAAGAGCCTAGTTTCACCGTTTTAGAGAAATAAAATCGCGAAGTTGGCCACTTTAACACATGCTTTTAGATGGACTTGTCGGAAAATGCACGTTTTTACTCATAACTTTTGAAATTTTCTTAAGAATCTTTTAAAAAATTAATATGTTAGGGTTTATTATAGTTGAAATAAGTATACTAAAATTGAGGAAGCCTAGCTTCACTGTTTTTAAAATATAACAGTTTAAAGTTCAGTTACAACGTTACTAGAATACCTATATAGTGGTACAGTCCGAGGCGAAAGTTAGGTTAATTTGTTGTTTTAACGTTTGTGTTTACTTTCCTGGGCATTTTTCTGTTCCATACACCTAATTTTTAAATTATTTACCTGTTTTGTTAAGAATAATCATAACAAAAACATTTCTAACACGAAAATTCAATTCTGAAATTGACTGTACCACGACAACCCTCTCAAAATAGTATCAACATATATGTAAATGTGTGTAGTGCAAAATCTTTCAAAAATCTGCAGTTTACTGAAAAAATCGACCAATTATTTATTCTAGTTTTCTATTTTATTCTTAAAATCGTGAAGTATTCAAACTATTATTGTTTGTTGTAGTTAAGTGCATACTTCTTTATGATAAATTAATTTAGCTATGATTATTAATAATTAATGTGTAGAGCTATGTAGAGTTTTAAAATACACAAATTATATTAAAATCCTTAAAAGTTATTTTAGTATTATAAAATTATAGAATTGCCTTGTATCAAAGTATCAATATTAATTTAATTTGTTTTGATGTATCCGAAAAAAAATGTTGACTACATATATATATTTTAACGAAACATAAATAAAAGAAAAGAAGACAAAATGATACATTGAATAAAAAAAAAATAAAAAAAAATATCTACCATAAAGTGGATTTGAACCCTTAAGTGCAAAAAAATCTATGTAGGGGCATAAACCTTTTCCATCTTAGCTATCCGAAGGACAGGATGTAACCCTTTCGAAGTCACATATGTTCATGGATATCCTCCGGAGCTTGTCCTACAGTTTACAGAAGTTTGGATGTGTTAAATTAATAAATTAGTGGTTAATTTTTTGAAAACATAAATGGATTTGGGAATTTTAAGAGTACGGGAGAGTTAAAACATAATGTATTGAAATCAAAATTATGTGTATATAATTAATGAGCATTTAGTTCCACGATTTAATGAAATAAGATTTATGGATAACATTGAAGCCAGAGCGAGAGCAAGTCAGTTAAATATATACATAGCATGTACTCAGTTGCAGAGTCCAAAGACTCTCAAAAAAGCAAAACTCGTGTCGTCGCTTGCTTTGGCTGTGCGTTCAGATATATACAGCTAAACAGCCGATATTTCCACTCCTCTCCTCGTAGGCGCACATTCGGTATACCCCTTCCACGCGTCTCCAAAATGTGCGCCTATATGGACATTTCCACGCGAATCCACTCTTCTCATACCCCTACCGTGCTTCTCAAATAAAAAAAAAAATGTGCGCCTGGTTCGGCCGCTTGGCCGCGGCGGGGCGCTCGAACCACTGGAAAAAAGTGGGCACACTCCGTAGCATGGCAGTCAGCAATCTCCCTACTAATCTCTGGCGGAAGCAGCCAACGGAACGTCACGGTGGACTGCGTCAGAAAAAAAGGTTCCCGCACCACCGATTTAGCAAGTGACACTTCTGTTTCCGTTAGACAAAAAGTGCTTTGTGCACATAGACGCGGAACAGTATGCTGCGTCAGGGACAGTACCATATAACTTTTTTTTCGCTTCGCGGGCCTATGTTATAACATAGGCTGATGTACAGAAAAATAGTTACATGGTACGGCCCCAGAGTAGCAGCCAATGGTCATGAAGAGTTCAAGCGGGAATAGTTTGATATAGTGTGGTTAATAAAAATTATTATCAGGGGTGTAATCCGCAATCGCCGCCAGCAGTTACATATGTACGACGTGACAACGTTGTGTGGTTGGGGGCGCTACTGTCGATTTACTGGTGATGTGATCCGCAATCTCACCAGCAGTAAAGCAGACGACGTCCGTCTACTTGCTCTTTTTCGTGACATTTTCCGACATTCTATCGTCTGCTTTGCTTTGTTTACAATCAGAAAATGTCACGAAAAAGAGCTATAGTAGACCAACGTCGTCTGCTTTACTGCTGGTGAGATTGCGGATCACATCACCAGTAAATCGACAGTAGCGCCCCTAACCACGCAACGTTGTCACGTCGTACATATGTAACTGCTGGCGGCGATTGCGGATTACACCCCAGATGACTGTCATTTTTTGAAATTTCCTGACAGCAAACACTGCTATAAGCATGGTGTAAGAAATACATTAGATAGGCTCTTCAGCCACCTAACTGATCAGCCATTCAGGAGGCTTGGAACAAGCGACCTTCCATATTGGATTTTCAGATTGCCTGGTTCAAATTAAGAAATTTAATCAATAGAAATATAGGGGATTTATTACTGTATACTTAGATATTGTTAGTTCAAAATTAGAATACAAAAAAAATAATACAAAAAACCAACAGTGATCAAAAAAATAAAATAGAGTTAAAGGGATGAAATCGAGAATACAAGAGTCTCTCAACGAATAAAGAAAAAAAATTATTTAAAAAAAATGGCATAATGAAATAGGTAAATTACTAAATTTTATTATTGCTAGGTATGTTAAATGAGCATTTAAGGGGGGAGGAGGGTTAACACAATTAATAACAACTAATTAATGGGAAAAAGCCTATGGCATAAAAATCCCAGATTTAATGGCGCAAATCAAGATTACAATTGAAGAACCGGTCGTACATTAATTATTTGAATTATAGTGTGTGATGGTGTGTGTGTGTGTGTATGAGGGGGAGGACCTGATGGTGACGACTCCCAAGCTCGAGCCTGAGATGTTGGTCACGTTCTTAGAGAATATATATATATATATATATATATATATATATATATATATATATATATATATATATTCTCTAAGGTCACGTTGGTCGCCCTTGCCCACGGGTCGTCTCTTCTCTCTTGTATGACGCGATAGGGCTTTTATGATTCTGCACATATAATAAATATCCACGCGTTTGCTGAGTGTAATGTCAGCCTCGTCAAAGAGCCGCTTGTAGGAACGAGTTTAAACTTGGATATGACCATAACTTCCAGCTAATATATTCCACGCTATGCATCTTAATTTTTTCTATACTTATTATTTACCTTGTAATGGTGTAACTTTGTAAAGGAATGTTTTTTACAATGATTGTAATTTAAGACGTTAAATATCGCAACATTGTTATTTCGGTACAGTTACATAAATATGAATTAATGTAATTCTAGTTCTCAGTTTTTTTGTATCATAAGGTTAATCTCGATTAAGAAAGGTAAATTTTTCACCTACTTCCATTATGTATACAGTAAACTTTAGCTATATTGGCCTTTAACGTTTGCTAAATTTTATTAAAATAGTAATGCTTATGTAAGCTAAGCCAGAGAAGTGGTTAAGTTTAGTAAGTACTGATTATGATCACGTGACTGCAACTCTTAAAAACACACCTATTAAGATACATATCTAAAAATTTAGCACAATTTTATATTTTGTCCAATGTGGTGCATAAATATGTTGATTTCTAAAGATTTCTATTTGAACCGTGAATATCAGATGCTGGATGTATCAAACTTACTGGGAAGTTTTTACTTAAAATATACTTATCATCAATATTTTCATCCCAATCATTGGCATCTAAAATTAAGTACTGGACTGTAGCAAGGGATTGAACCTCTTTAACAAATGTAAATTTTTTTTTATTGATCTAATGGTAGAACATAAGGTTTGGCACATAAAAGATTATTTACTTGTGTATCAAAAACAAATTATAAATGAGCACATTTGAACTTGTTTTTATGATCCTTCATGTTATATATTTCTTTTTCTGTGTGTAAGTATATTAAGTAAAAGTAAAGTTTGAATTGCAGTCTCATGTATGCCTTACGTTAATAGGTAGTTTGTAATCCTTAAGTCACAAAAATGTAAATTTCTGTAAATTTTTCTTGCGTCAAGAATCATCTTGGTATACGTAATGTAAAAACATCTAGAAGGAAAAATAGATTTCACAAGTCTCCAAAATTATCCCAATATTTTAACATGAAGTTTATTATACATTGGTGTTCTGGAGTACAAAGTTTATGTGACTTTTTTATATTACAATCAAATAGAAACTTGAACAAAGTGAATAAAACAGACTTGTGTTATCTTGAATATACTCATTTACTAATGAGAACTCAATTCCAAATTATTATGAGACATATTTATTACTTAAACAATTTATTTCTTCACCTATGATACTAAATTGAATTTGCCATACTCTATCTTTAGAGACTGTTACTTATAGAATTGTCCATAAAAAAATATTATTGATAATTTTTGCAGTTTGAATTTATGTAAAACGGTGACAGTAAAATAATATTTCATTACATTACCAACATTTTTGTTTTGTTCAGAATGACTTTTTTTCTCCAACTAGTTGATTTTTGGCTTACATGGTCCATCTTACACTTTCTTATGTGATACTTAATCAAACATGTATCGTTGTATTGTTAAGCTCAGTATAGTTATTAGCTCCACTTGACTACTGATATTGGTAAATTTCATTGAGTGTTCATAGCTGCTGGGTATGGTAACACCAAGTAACTGAAACTAGCTCTCATAACTGCTATTATTAAAGAAAGTTCTGTTTTTGAGCATCTAATAGAACCCCATTTGCTCAACATTTTCTAAAGAATCAGAATATGATTAGCATACTAATTGTCAATATTAAATTGTTAATCAGCATTAATTTAAAGCAAGGAACCATGGCATGGCATCTTTGAAATGATAACTCGCAATTGAATAACTTGAGCTTTTTTAGCAATACTTCAAAACTTACTTTCGTTTTTAACTTTCTGCAATTACTGGTTGCTTATGTACAAAACTCTGAAGCTTTCTGATCAGATATAGTCCGGAAACCAGGGTACTTTTTGTAGCCGATAAAGGTCCATGTCTGCACCAAAAGGTTTTTTTCACGTATTTTAGTTGGCTGAGTCCGATTATCATAAGTACTCGGCTGTAAAGTTGTCTGATTAACTGTTATAAATATTTCTAAGAGAAAAAGTGTGCCTATCATTTTTTCGTCAAACCCTTAAATTTGTTTACGAGTAAAAAATTAACAAAGTTTCGAAAAACATGGTTGTTCACAAAATTCGACTAAGTATTGCACAGTTATCAATGCACATTTTTTAATCCAACAAGACTTGAAATAAACCAGTTATTGAACTTCTGAATTGTCAAGTTTATTTCCAAGGATGCTTATTTTGATATATTGTAAATCAGTTCTTTAGAAGACAATAAAAACTAATAACGATTTGCTAGTATATATCAGTGCCCTCCGGTGAATTTGGAAATTCAAAGTGATCAGTGATCCGTTGGGGGCGAAATGTAAGAAAATAAATAAATACAAGTAAAGTGTATTTAAATTTTCTGCGTTGATTTATTGATGCGCAACGTTTCGCTGACAATATGCGTCAGCCTCATCAGGCGCAGATACGCGAGAATTCGTAAGTTTGGTTGACTTACTCGTCACCTGTCGTGCTGTCGACTGACTGCTCAGTCACTGACTGTAACGTCCATGT
This sequence comes from Copidosoma floridanum, assembly GCF_036245765.1. NCBI lineage: Eukaryota > Metazoa > Arthropoda > Insecta > Hymenoptera > Encyrtidae > Copidosoma > Copidosoma floridanum. Next base: position 4,939,590 of record NW_028321888.1, read on the forward strand.
TGTATTCTGCATCCTTCTGCTGCTTGGTCATATAAGATTATCAGACTATCTCATTGATAAAACAGTCATTTAAGGAGTACTTTATTTATCCAGGACAGTTTCATGTAGTGTCATTACTAATGCAAAACAAAAAATGATATATGTACATGAATTGAAAGTAATAATAACTATAAAATGGAAAATGTTGTACAGAAAAACAGCTTAAATAGAAGTTTAGATAAAAAATATGAATATTTGATGAATGTTCAATACGTTAACCATCAAACAAATTTATTGACAGAAAACATACAATAAAGTATTATATTATAAAAAAATTTTTATTAATGACTAATTATTACAATATAAAAACATACTGTTCAGAACTTTAGTAACAAGTCATATAAAGTTTATTTTAAATTATGGTTCAAACAGATTTTAAGAACAATTGTTAAAATTTATGATGTTATGTTACACTTAAAAATGTCTTAAATTTAATTACGTGACAAAATTTTTTTGATGTTTTTGTTTTTGAAACTAATTTATATACCATTAAATTAAATAACACAAACTAATGTTTATTTAAAATACGTTGTTAAATTTCATGGCGTTTTGTTGAATTTCAAAGTGTTATAAAATTTTAGAACGTAACATGAAATTTTTATGTTTCGGTATTGATAACTGATTTAAATAAACATTAAAATTTGAAAACATTCAGTAGTGCGTTTTTTTAAACAAGTTATCAAAGATTATAACTTTATAAAAATTGATAAACACAACTTAATGATCTTGCAAAAAAACTGATTCAATTGAATATTAAGTTTAATAGTTTAAAATATCACTTTCAAACAAGGTATACAATTTTATGATGGACGTAGAATTATCTTACTAATATATACAGCAAAGTCGCTAAAACCGTTGTAATCGCTAACTGCGAAAACCACTAAACCGATTTTGTTAAAATTTTGCATACTAATTCTTGATGATTCCGAGATGGTTTAAGCATAGTTTTTTTCTTGAAAAAGTTGATAACAATAGCGATAAATAAGCTCCAAGTTTTGCTAAAGTAAGTTAGCTTTGCTCTTCAGTTTAGTAGGGTCCACTAGGTAGCATCCAGGTGAAATTAAAGCCACCCACAATTAAAGATAGTGAAAAGTGGTTATAAGATGCCCCATCGAGTTGTCGATTATCGTAGTCGTTCATCGACAGTACACCGAGAACAGAGTTCTTCTTTCATGGGAAAGCGAAATAAATCGGTTTTTACCCCGGATCGCTGAGGTAAAGATAACCGAGTGCCATGAAAAACTAGTCGTTTGGGAAGTTAACGTCTCCGGAGGAATATCAGGAGATGTGTCCAGACAGAGCACATCCTGCTCCAATACTTAAGAGTTTTGTAGCTGTTCAACCATCCGGACTGGAGCTGTCAGAGAATTTTTTACTTCAAATGCAAGCCAAGAAAGACAGCTCTGAAGAGTACGGGCAGCCACAACGGCCTCCTTCTTAGTGGTCATCCCAACGGCTTACCTACAGAGAAAGTATCCTCTAGGCCCATTTTCCCGACTAACGATGAGTGGTTGGTTATTCGGGGAACTACCCGAAGACAATATGTTCTTAAGTCAGCGACGTACCTCCCTCCAGTACGGTCTTTGTACGCAGAGACTCCAAGGGTTAAAGTCGAGCTATCCGCACAGCCAGCTCCCCATCATCAAGAATAATAATAAAGAATGGCTAGAAGTATCACTACTGATCCTTTTCAGTGCCATCATAAGTATTCACGTCCCTTACTTAACCATCAATCTTATCGCTTCTTTTTAGCGCCACCTGACGTGAAACTACCTTGTCAATAAATACATGTTCACTACGATTTCTGGCAACGATTCGTCGACTAAAAGACCATATAGAGCTGGTCACTATTAAACCAAGTCGGTCATTCACTGGCAGACGTCACGAGCAGAGTTGTTCGTCACAGAGCTAGGAACCCCGGTCACCGACGACCCTATATTATCAATATACAATAACAGGCCAGAGAATATTGACCTAAGGTATAGAAACAATCACGTTTGCTGGAATTTTAAGTCAAGAAAGAGTTTCCTTCAGATGCTCACTGGTCCTTTTCAGGGTCATCGGACGTAGAACTACCTTGCTAACAAATATATTACAACTTAATAAAGTTAAAAAAAATAGCCTTTAGGGCTCACCAAAGTCTTAACTATGCCAAAAAGTTCCAAGAAGTCGAATTGGAAGGGAAACCCCAAATACATCTAATAAATACAATTTTAGGCGTCAAGAAAATGACGATGAATATTTATCGAGATTAAAGCAGCATCGGAATTGATAAATAAAAAATATATTTTGTGAGAGGAGTTTCGTTGTGGATGCAAGAGAGAGCGGACGTATCGAGCGCGCTGAGAATAGAATATTAAGAAGTTATTAAAACAAAAATAAAAGAATATATAAGTACGAATAAGTGTCAAAAGTAGAGAAATAGCAAAGGAGAAAGTGTAAAGTGAACAAATATAAGAAATTGAAAAGATGAAGTGAGATTAATAAGATCGTGTCAGTGGAATAGGAATGGTACACGTGAAAGATAAAGAGTAGTGGGTAGAGAAGAAGGTAGATAATAAAAGAAGGTGATAATAAGTGGAAAAATGAGTGACAAGAGAACAAGAAACAGTGTTAAAGAAGTGGTGGTGCGAGAGAAAAGTGAGGTTAGTAGAGTATAGGAAAAAGGAAGCGGCAACTTAAGAAAGAGGTCGATAAAAGGGGCAAGCTGAAAGGTATATAAGGAAAGTCCCTGGCCAAATGAAATAGCGGTAGATAAAGACGAAGGTAGGTTATCAAAGAGAGTCCATAAGAAAGATTTCTGGAAAACCGACACTAAAGAAAAGGATATATCCGTAAATGTATCGATAAGAAAAATTCTTACATTATTGATTGAGGTCGTTAAAGAGGATTTCTGATGAATTGACGTGAAAAAGCCGGTCCAGAAAGAAACTATGGTATCGACAAGAATCTGAAAATGACCGGAAAAGTGACAGATGTAAATGTGAATACAAGAAGTAATGCAAATGTGAAACCAAAGGAGCAGTCTTTATTAAACTTCACAAAAGAAAGTTGAGAGAATAAAGGGTTAAACGATAAGTTGAGCAGATTGGAAAATAAGGTTGACCGTACGATTAGTATTCTAGCAAGGAGAGATGAAGATTAAAAAGAGGAAAAACAGATGTGGATAAAAGAGGGACAACAGTGGATAGAAGAAAAGAAGGCACTAGAAGTAAGAATAAGCAAGTTGGAATGGTAAAAAAAAAAACGATGAGAGAGAAAAAAGGAGACCGAACATTGTGATCAAAGGAGCAAATATTGAAAGAGAGAATCTGGAAAAGAATGTGGAAGAATTCATTGAACAAAAGATCAAAGTAAAAGTAAAGGTAGAGAAAGCTAAAGAAATAAGTGTGAATCCTGGGCAAAATGTGAAGAAGATAGTTGTAGTAAGGTTGCTAAACAAAGAAATGAAGGAAAAAGTAATGAGGAATAAAAAATATATGGAGAGAGGAGTTGACATAGATAGAGATTTAACAAAGAAAGAAAGAGAGATTCAAAGAACTACTTTAAACAAGTCAAAAGAGCAGAGGAGTAAAGGAAAGAATACACAAATTAGGTATATGAAGATAATGGTCGACGGTAAGTGGTTTAGGTATGATGAACGGAAAGAAGAGCTCACTGAAGAAAGAAGCAGGAGGCAAGAATGAAGAGAACGAGAAGATAGAGAGAAGGAGGAAGTGAGAAGAAGGAATGTCAGTATTTGTGTGTGGAACGTTGCGGGAGTGTTAAATAAAGACAGTGAAGTGTGGAAGTACTTAAGTGGTTTTGATATAATAGTGTTAGTAGAAACGTGGTTAGAGCAGGATAAGTGGACTAGTGTAGAAAGTGAGTTGTCAAAAAGTTTTGAGTGGAAGTGTATAGCAGCGACAAGAGAGCATAAAAAAGGTAGAGCAAAAAGAGGAATAATATTAGGAATAAGTAAAAAGATGGAAAGCAGAAAATACAAAATATGGAGCGATAATATAATAATGCAGAAGATAAAATACGTAAATCAGGAGTGGAAAATCATAGGAGTAAGGTCAAAACGTAGAAGGGACGATGGAAATGATAAAAGAGAAAGTAAAAACTAAGGAAAGAGGAAGTGTACTAATACTGAAAGATTGGAATGCCAGAACTAGGAGAGAAGGAAGATAAATTGATGAAATGGATGGTGATAAAAAAATGAAGGTAAGAAAGTCAAAAGACGATAAAATAAATGAGGAAGGAAGAAGACTAATAAAAGAAATAACAGAAGAAGTATAGTGTATAATGAATGGGCAAAAAAGGAGAAGGAGAATTCACATACGTTGGCAGCCGAGGGGAATCTGTAATAGATTATTCAATTGGGAATCAAGAAGCCTTAGATCAGGTTAAAGAAATAAATATAGGACAAAGAACGAAATCGGATCATATGCCGTTGGAGGTATATTTAGAAAAGGAAGTAGAAGTAGGAATTATAGAAAAAGAAAAGAGGATAACAGTGAGGAGGGATTGTACCCAAGAATTAATAGATCAGTAAAGAGAAAGATGTAAGGACTGGAAATGGAAAGAAAAAGAGGTGGAAGGAAGATGAAAGGAATTGAAAGGAATAATAGAGAGTGCGGTACCTAACGTAGAAAAACAGTTTAAAGTGTGGAAACTGGGAGATAAAAAATGGTACGATAAAGAATGGAAAGAGAAAATGAGATGTTTAAGAAGAATAATGAAGATGTGGAGAAAGAAGGAAATAAAAAGGAGTAATTATATAGATAAAAAAAGTGAGTACAGAAACTGGTGTGAAGCAAAAAGGAAAAGGTTTGAAAGATTAAAAGAAGAAAAGATAAAAAACACAACACCGAAAGGTGAAGTGTGGGAGTACATGAACAGGTTCAGAAAAAAACGAAGGAATGAAATAGATAAAGAGATTACAGTGGAAGTGTCGAGAAGGTATTTTATGGAAAAGTTAGATGGGAAGGATGAAGAAGAAATCGGGAGAGAAGAAACAAGAAAAGAAGATGGAAGGACAAATACAGAGGATTAGGAAAAGTTGAGCAAGGAAGAATTTGAGAGACAGATTGCAAGGTTAAAATAAGAAAAGCACCGGAAGAAGATAAGCTAGAAAACGAAGTATGGAAGTACATGCCTAGTAAAGTAAACGCAGCCCTTTGGGAACTGGTTAAAAAAGTATTAGAAAAAAGGAAATTACCAGAGCAATGGAAACTAGGAGTGATATGCCTGATTCACAAAAAAGGTGATAAAGATAAGTTAAAAAATTATAAAGGAGTTACATTAACGTGCACAGCATATAAAATTTATGCAAGTTTGTTAAATGAGATGCTGAAGAAGGAAATTGAAGGTAAATTAGCAGACAGTCAGTTTGGATTTGGAGAAAAGAGAGGAGTAATAGAAGCAATATACACACTGAAACCCATTGTGGATGAAAAATTAAGCAAAGCAAGAGGAAAAATATTTGCCTGTTTTGTAGACTTAAAGGAAGCATTTGATAGAGTGGATAGGCTGGTTTTAACGAAAAGATTTATAGAGATAAAGGTGAATGAAAAGTTAAGAAATAGGATTATTGATATCTATAAAGAAACTAGGAATGTAGTCGAAGTAGGTGAGGAGGAATCCAAGGAATTCTGGACAGAGAAAGATGTGAGGCAAGGATGTCTACTGAGCCCAACGTTGTTTAATATATATCTAGCGGACTTGGAGGAGGAATTAAAGAGAGGGCAAGTGAGAGGATGCAGAGTTGGTAATGAAAAAATATGGAGTGTGTCTTACGCTGATGATATAGTATTAATAGCAGATAGAGAAGAAAAATCAAAAAAGATGCTAAAAAGATCTAAGAGGTATATTTGTAAAAAAAAAATGATTTAAAGCAAAAAAAAAAAAAAAAATTTAGTTTTGAAAAAAGAAAGGGAAAAAATAAAAGATGGAAGTGGGGAAGTGAGGAGTTGGAAGAAGTAGATGAAATAAGGTATTTAGGATATATACTACAGAGAAATGGGAGGAATAATAGACGTACAGAAGAAAGGAAGAGGAAAGCAGTGATCGCCATGAAAAATGCATGGAGCGTTGGTTAAAAGAATATTTAAGAATAGCTACAAAAGAAAAAGAAGATTATTTACAGCACTAGTGGAAAGTATAGCGTTGTTTGGTGCGGAAGTATGGGCTTGGGAAAAAGAAGAAAGGCTGGAAAGTGTACAAAAAAGATATGTATGTTATGACTAGATAGCAATACGTTAAATTATATAGTGGAGAAGGAGTGTAGATTAGAAAAGATGAGTACAAAGGCGCTTAAGAGAGCGTTAAAATTTGTAGAGAAAATTAGGGACTCAGACATAAAATTAGTTAAGGAATGTATAAGAGATAAAGATAAGGACAAAGATAGATGGAAAATAGGAAAAGAATCAAACAAAAGAGTGGAAATGCTACGTGAAAAAAAAAATAAAATAAACAAAATTCATGAAAGGGGTGGAATGTAAAGAAATAAGAAAAAAAATATTAAAAAACAAGGAAAAAAAAGAAAAAGAGAAAAGAACGGAAAAGATAGAGAATTCTCGGTACTACAAGGTACATAAAGATATAAGATATGAGAACAGAGGAAGAACCAGAATATTTGAAAAAGGATATGCCATTAAAGGATAGGAAACTAGTAGCAAGATTTAGGTGCGGAAATGAATGTAGGGGTATAGAGTATTGGAAAGGAGAGGAGGATAAAAAGTGCAGATTGCGCAAAGAAGAAGAAGAAGATTATATACACATATTAAAGAATTGTAGAGATACGGTAAATGAGGAATAAATAGAGAAAATACTAAGCCATGATGCAAACGAGAAAGAGTCACTAAGACGAGTTATCCGAAAAAGAAAGGAAGCAGAATATAACTAAAAGACAAAGAAGACTGAAGAAAGTTTAAAGTAGAGAAGAGAAATGGATGAATGGCAAGACAAGGAAGAAGAGAACAAAAAAAGAGTGCAGTGAAGAAAGAAGAATGAAAAAAATTGAATGGACAAATTAAGGAAAGGAGATTAAAATTTAAATTTTTGAGTTTTTCTGAATTTTTTGTTTTTTTGATTGTTGTTTTTTGAATTTTCGAAGGTTGTAAAATGATCTTGTTTGTTTCTTACAAATAATTATATAACATAAAGGTAAAGTAGAATTTAAAGTATGTGCAAATAGCAATGAAGATAATATAAGACAATATAAAAATTATTAAATTATTATGTAAAAAGAAGGTTAAATGTGTAACGGAACTTCTCCAAACCCGAAAGGGGTAAAGTATAAAATAAATAAATAAAGTATATTTAGTGATAAATAAGCTTTTCACTTTAACCCTTATAGTAATCTTTTGAAATTTTAAGATTTTTAAATAAGTAGTATAATATAATCTTTATTTTCAGCCTTTATGGCCCAGAAAAGGACTTGGTTTACAAATTCTTTCTAAAATTATTCTTATCCGGCTCAGACACATACCTTTCTACACTCCACACACTCTCATACTTAAATGACCACATCCTCGAGTCTCGTCTCTGCTGTATCGTTTCCGCTATTAAATCATACATGTACCCAGTATTTACAAATAAACATAACTTATGCGCAAACTCCTGATCTAGCTTTCTATTTCCAATTTATTTTTACATTCAAAATCATACCTTTTGAAGAGTTTCACAACCTCACCAACTCCTAGATCGCTTCTTGCATACAGATTTAATAGTCTTTTATATTCCGCTTTATTTTCTTGCCACTCGATACAAACCTCACAGTTATTTATTACATGTTCAATGGTTCCCGCTTCTTTACCACACAATACACACAATCTTTTCTCCGCTTCTAGCCAGTATTTGTTTCCTATTTCTACGTTACCACATCTTATTCTTGCAATAGTGCTAATATCACAATTTTTATTAAACCTATCTAGATACTTTGGCAACTTATTGTTATCGACGCGTTCATACCTTTTGTTATAACTAGCATTTTCAAAACATACCTTCAACCACTGCTGATCTAAGTCATACATTCTACGTTTAACATCACCTATTACATCTTTACCTACACACAAATCAATGTTCGCCGCTAAAGCACTCATACCAATTGCATTAAAGAATTTTTCCCTTTCCATACTATATAAATCTGTATTACCTAATGACTCTTTTTCTCTCCAACACTTTTTTACCAGCCGGTTATCATCCAATAAACTTATTTTTTTCTCAAAATTTAACGCTCGCACTCGCCACGCATTACATAACTTATCGCTTTTTGTTTCGCACAAAACAATGTACCTCGGTGTACAGAAATCTAGCTTTAGAACCCATCTTAAATAGTCAAGCTGCACTTTTTCAAGCTCCTTCTTTTCCTCCCATCCCCAAATCTCTGCCCCATATGACATCACACTTCTAACTAGGTAATTAAATAATAGCCTCCTCCTTCTAAAATCGTTCCTGCACTTGCCTTCCCCTATGCCCCATACTCGCTTTGCGGCAATTATACCTTTTATCTTCAAATGCTTAATATGATCTTTATAGTCAGCTCCTCTGTTCAAAGTCATACCTAAGTAATCGAATGCTGTAACTTCCTCCAGCTCTTTTCCATTAAATTCCCATTTTTCCTTTGCACTACCCCTACCTTTGTTGAAAACCATTACCTTTGTTTTTTTATAATTCATAATAAGATCCCTATTTCTAAGAAACCTTTTTAGCGTCCCAAACATATCAAGCAATGCTTCCCTATTTAAAGCAACCAAAACCACGTCATCGGCATATGCCAATGACCAGATCCTCACCCCCCCTACTGTTACCCCCCCAACATTTCTCGAACTAAACTCTCTCTCTAGAGCCGCTATATAAATACAGAACAGGACCGGACTCAGAACACACCCCTGCCTCAGACCCTTAGTACTCCAAAACCTTTCAGACAGCTCATTTTTTACTTTCACTCGTACTATGGTCTCTTCATACAATTCCATAATTCTAATAATTAAATACTTGCTAATTCCTACTTCTTCCATTACCTTCCACAACTTTTTTCTATTGACAGTGTCAAAAGCCGCAGTCAAATCCACGAAGCTTGCATATACTTTAGCCTTCCTACTTCTCGCTACTTGTACTATATGATTCAGAATGTATATATTATCTATAGTAGATCTTCCTCTTCTGAACCCTGCCTGTCCATCCGGTAAAATGCCTTTTTCCTCCACTTCGTATATAAGTCTCGTTCTCAAAACCTCTGCGTACGTCTTGTAGGCTGTGGAAAGCAGTGAGATACCTCTGAAGTTATTCACACAATTAGTATCACCTTTTTTATGCAACGGTACGACAACTGCTACTTTCCAGTCCTCCGGTACACCTTCACCATCCCACACTTTTTTAAATAGGTTGAACAGCAAACTGAACAATTCCTGCCCGCATTCTTTCCACACTTCATTGGGAATCCCATCCAAACCTGCAGCTTTCCTTTTTCTTAACGACTGTATGGCTCTCGCAACTTCTGCACTTTCTAGAACCTGCAAACTCTCCGCCAAACCTTGCTCCGTTCTTCTTTCACCTAAAGCTTTTGTGCGACTCCCATCAATAAGCGATCTGAAATGTTCCTCCCACTCTTTAATTGAAATGTTGCTTTCCTCTGCTGAAACGCCCTTCCTCTTCGTTCCAAGAAATTTCCACACTTCATTTTCATTCCTGATATTCCTTAACGCTTCCTCTTCCAGCTTCTTATAACTCCTTTTCTTATCGTTACAGTATTTTCTCCAATCCTTCCTTTTAGTTAAATAATCAACCTTATCTGTTTTCCCTCTCCTCCATTTGTAGTATGCTGCTACAACCTTTCTTTTTTTTGCCCTACAGGACCTATCCCACCACTTTCTTTCGCCTACCTTCCACCTCCTCACTTTGATTACTTTTCTTATCACTGCTTTGCTCACGATTTCCTTTATGACTGACCACATTTTATCCACCGCCTCACCACACACCGCACTATTCTCTTTACATAATACTTCTTCCGCCTGTCTAAATTTAACTATATCCTCTTCTGCCCATTTATAAATTGATTTTTTTACTATTTCATCATCTTTTATTCCTACTATATTCTCCATACCATCCAGCTTTCTAATGGTCAAACACATGGGCATGTGGTCCGAGTCCGCCCTGCCCGTAATTTTAAAATCCCTTACCCATTCTAGTGTACGATCATTCACCAGTATATAGTCTATAACTGAATTCCCCTGTGCACCTACATAGGTAAATTCCCCCTCCTCATCCCCCTCTCCCCAACCATTTAGCATAACTAAACCTTTATTCTCTACTACCTCTATCATCTGTTTGCCCTCATTACTCACTATTATATCCTTACTCTTTCTACCTACTAACTCACCACTGTCCATTGCTACAAAACTACCTAGCTCGCCTACTCTTATATTGAAATCTCCCCCAATTATAACCTTCTCTTCTTCATTAAATACATGCTCATTCATGAAATCTAAAACTGCCCTCAAATCGCCAGAGTTGTACACCGACCATACATTGATCCAACTGTTACCTATCCTTATTTTATACATTACAATATTATACTTTACACTAATAGCGAAATCATTTTCATCGCCCAATACTGATTTTCTAATACCAATTATAAAACCGCCTTTAGCCCTCCCTTTTTTATTTATTCTTACAGCCGCACTCGGTTTCCACACAAAATCACTTGAAAGCTTACTTTTAAATTTTTCCCACTGTTTTTCTTCTATCCACGTTTCACACAAACTTATGCAATCAAAATCCTCTATAAAATTCCAAAAATCTCTGTCCTTTTTGAAAATACCCGCGCAATTCCAAAAAACAAATTTAACATAATTCACCGACACATGACCATACCGCTTTGCTTCACCAGACTTTAACCTTACCTCTTCATATATGCCGCTAATTTTTCTGGGCTCTACGCAAAAAGCTCTTTTACGCTCTCACTAAAACTGTGCCTGTCTTCATCCACCGGTCCTCCTCCCTTATAGACTTCCTGGTCCTTCAGACTGCTGTTGTCATCGCCGGTTCCTGCTGCCTTCTTTCGTCTGCTGAATATCACCTCTGCCTCTGTCGAACTCCACCACTTATACCACTTCCCTCCCAGCCAGAATCCTCCTAAACCGCCCCTGACACTCTTTCCCGCCGCTTGCTTACTTTTAACCCATGCATTAATTTTTTCTTGCCTCTTCCTGTCATTAAAACTCAGATCATTCTCAATAAAGTATTTGGATTCCTTCAGTTTAAATTTATTCTTCATTATCACGGAACTATCCTCCCAGCTGCCTAACTTTACAACGAAAACATTACCACTTCGCCAAACATTTATAATTTTGACATGCACGCCAAGCTTTTCCCAGAAGAACTTGTCTACGCCCACGCGAAAATCGCCATGCAACGCTACGCCTCTCAATATGACATTCTCCTGCTTTATTCTTTCGTCCTGCTGCTTAACAAGATTTTTAATCGCATTTACCTCGCGTTCGGATAAACAACTCCTATCTGCACTGGAGAGGGCATCCCCTCTAGCCGACACACAGTGGTCCCAAACGCTGAAAAAATTATCAAAATTCGTGCTTCACACGAATTTTCAATCAATTTCATCAATTTTGGGCTTATTTTACTCCTAAGGCCATAACCTTCAAGAATCCGTTTCCCTCCGTCCTGTGACGACTTTGTATATGTATGATTTTTATGTATATATATAGCGAATTTCGATAGTCACATTACTGTGTATACATAAAAACGTTGTTAAAATCAACCAATTTGTACCAAACTTAGTGTACGGGGGTTTTTGGGGTCACTGATTACGAATCTGTAGTTGGATTTGCGAAATTCAAAATGGCGGATCCAAGATGGCCGACAAAGTTTTCAAAAATCAACCGATTCGCACCAAATTTGGTGTACGGGTGTTTTTGGGGTCGCTGATTACGAATCTGTAGTTAGATTTGCCAAATTCCAAATGGCGGATCCAAGATGGCCGACAAAATTTTCAAAAATCAACCGATTCGCACCAAATTTGGTGTACGGGTGTTTTTGGGGTCGCTGATCACGAATTCGCACACTGGGAGAAGGATTTATTAACTGTTAACATTTACGTATATTGGAAGAAAATTAGTTGGCATATTCATAACTACCATGATATATTTTTTATCTGAATAGCCAACTGTTACTTTACAAATTTTCAAACTGTAATGGTAAACAGACGGTATCTTAATATTTAATACACCAAAGTTGAGTTGCACCTGGATCACGCTAGGTACGTACGGTACGCGAGGCAGCAGAAAACTGGCTACAGTGATTCAGGAAGCCGAAAAAATTATCAAAATTCGCGCTTCCTGTGATTTTTCACTCAATCAATACGAATTTGGGCTTATTTTGTTCGTAAGATCATAGGTTACAAGGATCCGATTTCCTCCGAAGTGTCATCCATCATTATATATATGTAATCAAGGTATATATATAACAAATTATAACAATTCGCATTATTTATTGTAATAAAACAATGAAAAAGTATAAAAACGACCAAACACATGAGTTTCATTCTGTATATCGATGAAAACATCCCAAATTATGACTTAAGCGGGCTACATATACATATGTATGTAATAATGGACACACACACACTTACATACATATATGGGACGTTCTTTGTGAAACGGAACAAAGATCTGCCCAAAATTCTATAAGTCGTAAGAAATGTTTTATGGGCGCAAACTGTAGCTTAGTTAGGAGGCTTTCTTTTGCCGTCTGGCTTTTTTCCAAAATTAAAAATGGCGGACCAATATGGCAGCTGCAATTAGTCAAAATCACTCTAAGGTAGCTGTTTTACTTGATTTAAAATAATTTTGGACTTTCAAAAATCCAAATTAAGGCTTAATCATATGTATTTTTCATCGCTGATTACAAATTTATACTTATTTTTGATCGAGCACATCACTAATTCTTCCTAACCTCAATAAACTTCGAAAAAAAGTAGTTTTGCGTAGTTTTTCAACGTTTTGAACGTTAAAAAATTCTTAAAAAATGATTATCATGCGTATTTTTTATACCAAAACATGAATTAATACTCTTTGTTTGTCTACCTTATTGCTGAATTTTCCTAACCTCAAAAAACTTCGAAAAATGTCGTTTTGCGTAGTTTTTCAACGTTTTGAACGTTAAAAAATAATTATCATGTGTATTTCTTATACCAAAACATGAATCGACACTTTACTTTAGTCTAACATATCGCTGAATCTTCCTAACCTCAAAAATCTTCGAAATAAAGTAGTGTTGCGTAGTTTTTGATAGTATTATGCGTCAAAAAATTCTTTAAAAAATTAACCATCATGAATTTTATCTGATGGATCACATATGTTATTGTCACATTACTTTTTGCAAATGTTTTTTTTTTTCAATTTTTAATTAAAAACGTAGGTCTTTAGCATCATTCAGAGTGCACCACGAGGAGCTGCATGTCTACAATTTTAGGTTGCCCCTTCGATCCTCTGAATCCCCTTTCAGTCACTATACATATACCATGCATATGTATTCATTTGACACATTCAGGGTCGTTTGCGCCAAACGGGACTATCATATTCGTAATCAGCATCCCAAAAAACATAAATACACAAATTTTCAGCTCGATTGGTGCCTGACCGTGTTCGGAAGTACAGCCATTTTTTTTTTTTTTTTATTGAATGATATTCACACTATTCGTTTGTCAATAGGATCGCAACAAATACGGACATTTTCCAGAGGCTTATGATACACTCAGATCCGTTCTTTTCCATGTGTCGATCAAGTTCGAAAAAAAGCCATAAACATTTAACAGAAGAATTGCTTTCCTTGCTAAATTTTGAAAAGGTAACAGCAAATGAATCTTCAAGGGGAAAAGTGAATAATGATTTGTTGATTGGAAAAAAAAACATAGGGAATGTGTCAGACGATCGAAGCGATAATGATTTTAATTATGAAGGGAATAGTAATGATGATGATGATGATGATGATGATGATGATGATGATGATGATGATGATGATGATGATGATGATGATGATGATGATAATGATGATGATGATGATGATGATAATGATGTTTAGAACAAAAATAAGATGTAAATTAGATAAAATATTTATACAGTGGAATTTTTTATAAAAATACCAGAAATATAATTCATAATAAAAATGGTGTGAAAGCTTCAGATAAAAAATATATCATGGTAGTTATGAATATGCCAACTAATTTTCTTCCAATATTCGTAAATGTTAACAGTTAATAAATCCTTCTCCCAGTGTGCGAATTCGTGATCAGCGACCCCAAAAACACCCGTACACCAAATTTGGTGCGAATCGGTTGATTTTTGAAAATTTTGTCGGCCATCTTGGATCCGCCATTTCGAATTTGGCAAATCTAACTACAGATTCGTAATCAGCGACCCCAAAAACACCCGTACACCAAATTTGGTGCGAATCGGTTGATTTTTGAAAACTTTGTCGGCCATCTTGGATCCGCCATTTTGAATTTCGCAAATCCAACTACAGATTCGTAATCAGTGACCCCAAAAACCCCCGTACACTAAGTTTGGTACAAATTGGTTGATTTTAACAACGTTTTTATGTATACACAGTAATGTGACTATCGAAATTCGCTATATATATACATAAAAATCATACATATACAAAGTCGTCACAGGACGGAGGGAAACGGATTCTTGAAGGTTATGGCCTTAGGAGTAAAATAAGCCCAAAATTGATGAAATTGATTGAAAATTCGTGTGAAGCACGAATTTTGATAATTTTTTCAGCGTTTGGGACCACTGTGCGACAGTCCCGATCTACCACTACCGTTCAACGCGCTGTCTACCTCCTCCCCTGATGATATATTTACCACCTGCCCTACCTTATCGACCCCACTTTGAAATTTGTTTAATTTAGCTTTCACTTTACTAGTAAAATCCGACATTTCCTTCTCGAGTGACTCTACTTTTTCTTTTAATATCAATTCCAATGCCTTCACGTCGACCTTACTCTTCTCTAACGCCACGCTCTCCATCCTAACTTTTCTAAGCTCCGACTCTACCGTACACTTCAATTTACCTATCTCATCTGCCCTCGCCTCTCTCTCGTTAGCTAACTTCTCTTCTATCTCTAACAGACTCTCCCTCAAAGCCATACAACCTGAACACTCTACGATTTTTTCTTTCGCATTAAATTTAACCATCTTTGCAATACTATCCTCGATTGTAGATTGCCCAACCCCACTCTGTCCTTTATTAATCACCGTACTTGATGCCAGCTTTGCATTCGTCCTCGTATACGGTGCACTGATCGTTCCGCTTCCACTCTTTGCTGCTAGTACCCCTTTTACACCTCTCTCATTGCTTTTAACCGTGCAATCCTTTTTTTCGCCCTTCTCATTCTGTTTTCCTGACATATCTATCCTCTCGCAGCCCACCACCGGCTTGACCACGTGCGTTCGCGACACGCACAATCCCTCTTACTCCACCAACCTAACCTTCAAATCACTAACCAACTTTTCCTCGTCTATACACACACAAAGAAAACGCTCGCAATACAAAAACTATTAGCACACTCGGATGCCCTGACCTCACTTTATCTAAAAAACCACTCGCACTCCGCTCGATTACAAATAAAATCCGCAAAATCACGCCAAACAGCAAGAGACGAGAACGCACGCGTCCATACACTCCCGCGGTCACTAACCAAGTCCTTTTAAATAAGTAGTATATGTATTTGTATTTTTTGGCAATGAAAAATGTTGAGATTAAGCTCCAGGACTTTTTTGCTCTGGTCATAAAGTTGTGAGATAAGAGAAAAAAAATTTATTTTTAAAATATATATTTTGGGAGTTTTTAATCATAACAGCTTTAAAAAATAGCCGTGTTCATAGATTATACGGTATAAACTGCAAATCAACGGCTTTTCAGGGCCAACGATTATATCATGGCATAAGAAACGCACGGTACTTCTTAGCATTATTATATTTTTTTCACTTTTCACAGCTTTTTACTTGACCAAACAAACTGTAAGGATTCTCAACAAATATGTTTCTTATAAGAAGATTTTTATTCTGAGAAGAGTCAGAAATAGGTGTAAAATTTTTTTTGACTGAAAACTTTTCACATTACATGTTAACATACTACCGTGTTCCATTTAGTGAGTCTCGGGCGAAGCTACGACAGGGGGAGGAGCTGCTAGTTCTTTATAAAAATTATTTTTGGGTAAGGTAAGCTAGGTGTAATGTAAAAACTTTTTTAGCCTGTGAGAAGAGAATATTTACAGGTTGCAATACCCGCAATTGAGAGCACTCTCTAGTATAGTTTTTTACACGCGTAATATACTATTAAGGTACTCTTATTAAAGATTATTTTAAATCAACGTTCAATATAACATAATTTATGAATTCTTTTTTGACTATAATTTAATATTTGTTTCATTAAATTTTAATTGTAAGTTAGTGTTAATACAACACGTAAAAAAATATTACATTTGAATATATTCCTTGTAAACAGTAGTTTTTATTTTTGATTACGTAGAAGTTAGAAAAATTTTCTTCAAATTTTCCTGAAATCGTTAAATGCATGAATCCTAATTTTGTAACTAGTACATGTTCATTACACTTTGAGAAAAGTTGCATTAAAGACAAACCAGAGTATTTGTTTAGCTGTGAAAATTACTCTCCCAAGACATAGACTCACAAGAAAAGGATTGTATTTTAAGAAAGTGTGCACCTGGAATCGCTAATTTGACAATGTGTCCTGATTTGAGAATCAAAAACGAAGATTATATGTGCCTAAGCAAAATTTTTTGGAAATAGCAGGTTAATGTAGTACGTTAATGTAGTGGATTAGGTCTAATGTTATTAATAAACTATAGATATCCTACGAACATATATTTGAAAATTGTTGAATATTT
The DNA here is from genome assembly GCF_036245765.1 of Copidosoma floridanum. Lineage (NCBI taxonomy): Eukaryota > Metazoa > Arthropoda > Insecta > Hymenoptera > Encyrtidae > Copidosoma > Copidosoma floridanum. The sequence goes on from NW_028321888.1 coordinate 4,956,549, forward strand.
GTATCTAAATGTAGGTACTTTTGTTTTTTTTTTCTGCTTTGATGTAAAATGATAAATTTTTACTTCCGATCATCTTCTTGGATCAGCTTTTACTATGATTTTAACATTTAAAGAGTTTTATGAAACAAAATTTTTCTGCAAAGAGCCTGTGAATTGAAAAAAAATTTTAAATTAAACTATCAAGTTCATTTCTTACGAGTCATACTGTTCTAAAGAGAGTACTTATTTGAACTACAACCTATACAAAATTCAGAAAAACAAAGCTAAACTTTGTATCAATTAAGTAACTGTTAATTGTAGTAAGAATTTAATTAAAGTAAATATCTCACGTGAGGCGTTTCACATGATACGTCACAGGCCTGCTGTGTGAGCACTAAAAATCACTATTTTTAGCTCATTTTCTCGGTCTTATTCCTATCCTCAAAATATGTTACAAATAGGATTTTCGATGTATTTTTTTAGTCAGCTTTCCAAAAAAACTTTATTTTTACTGAAAAAAACACAAATCATACCATTCTTCGAAAAAGGCATTATTATTTTAAATATTGTAAATATGTATAATGTGTTACGGAGGCTATTGTGAGCTGTGAAATAATTGTCACACGTCATAATTATATGCAAAAAAATGTAATCATTGAAAAAATTGTTCCGTGGCCATTATTATTATCAAGTTTAGTACTCTGTTATTTCAAGATTACATTTTTTTAAATAGCTAAATTATCAAATTATAATTTATGCTACGAATTAGGAATATTATTGTGAAAATTTTGTAGCTGCACTGTTCTTTTATTTACATTAAAAAATGATGGCTCAGCAAAAAATAAATAAAAAAATTAGTAAAAAATACATATTTGTAACGCTTCGTCAGGTAAAAAACTCGGACAGTGTCATGAAATTTTAAAAAAGCTCAATAACAAAAAATTAAATAATAAAAACAGGATTATGCGCATATACGCAATATCGTGCCTTAACTTTTTTTTATTTAACGTTAACTTTAGGTACAAGATAACATAATTTTTACATGAATATTTTGTTTTTTAATTATCAACTACATTTTTACTAATCCACTTCATTTTAGTTCATTGCACGTTGTGACTTTTAACATGATTACTATTAAAATCAATTGTCTTACAAAGCATAATACTGTCAATAAAAACAAAATTTTCTGTACATAACAATGTATTTTTCTGTAATAGACCACTATTTGTTGAAACAATAAGAATTAGTTTTATTTATTTAAACAAAAATCATCCACATGTTTTGTATCACTTAATTTTTCAAAATGCTCAATGTAACTAGGTTTGCGATTTAAACAATTAATTGAAGGAAGCGTCATGTAAAAAGATTGCAACAAGAATACGTCGTTACTCGAAAATTTAAACTCTTAATTACTGAATTTTACTTTTGTTTTCTTAGATAATCCTTTTGGAATACACTCAATAATACGATGAAGCTGAAATTAGCCGCTTCTCCCAGCAGCCTGACGGTCACAATATCGCACAACTATAAAGAGAGTTTAAATCCAACTGAAAGCCGTTTAATTGATCAATACAATACTATAACATATAAATAACGTGGGAAGGAGCGGCGTTGGCTCAGTGGTAAGCGTGCTTGTCATCGATACAACGCTATTCTAGGGGTCGTGGGTTCGATTCCCGGTGAACGCAGATTTTTTTAAAAACTGTTTTCATCGAGAAAAGTTCCTATGTAACCCCGGCTGTTTCGGGGAGGGGTTTTTCCGTATAATTTTTCTTCAGAGTGATTTCAGGGTTTTTTTTTTGCCTCACAAGTCTTCAGGCCTGGGTGAATGCGAAACAGTGTTAGGGCTATAGGTAGAGATTAGCGGATCCGATGCCAGGCGTTAGGCAGAGATCGCCGGCTTTACCGGCGAGAAGTGGTCCTTGGAACATGGGGCTTCTTCGGGGATGCTAATTAGCCTGGGTCCGATGCTTCGTCAGAAAGCGCCGGCTTAACCGGCGAGGAGTAGACGTCCTGGAATATTATGGAGTCCTCTCCAGAGAAAGGCTACACAGTGGTGAGTAGACCCAATGCACCGTTGGTGCAGAGAGTGTCAGTTTAACTGGCAAGGTGTTCCACTGGAGATACTCACACTGTGCCCATGAAATTAGGTATGATATCAGTAGAAAAAGTTTAAAATGGGTGCGACAATAAACCCCCATACATAGTTGGTGAGTGAGTTGCCCCAGTGACTAGGCTAGTGGGCTGTTGTGGTAACCGGGTCAAAAAAAAAAAAAAATTAAATAAATAAATAAATAACGTGGAAATAACTAAATATTCTTGTTTTGCCATAAACAGTTAGTTAATCTGCATAAAAGGCCAATATTAAGAAATTTTTCATACTTAGCATTTAAAGATTCCAGAACAATATTACTGCGACAAAAAAAATGTAAACGATCATGATTAGATGTATCTTATTTTATGTCTAACAACTTTTGCAAGGGTACACCTTTCCATTTTGCAATAAATAATTAGTTTATCGGCGTCTATCGTAGATTTGCATGAAATTTATCAAGTTTTTTACATTTTGAAAATTGTGAACTATTTACTTAGACCACATAAAATATAACCAAATATAATAACATAAACCTAATGTGTTAATTAACTTTTGTGGGGGTACACTCCTCTTTTTTGCATTACATAATTAGTTTGTAAGCTTCTATCGTAGATTTTCCTAAAATTTATCAAGTTTTTTTCACACTTCTAATAATAGAAACCTTATACTTAAACAAAATTAAATGTATACTATTACAATAACATATTCCTAAAGTTGTCTACTAACTTTTGCGAGGGTACACCCCTCCATTTTGCAATAAATAATTAGTTCATCTGCTTTTATCGTAGATTTTTGTTATATTTCATTACGTTTTTCACGTTTCCAAAATTGGAAACCATACACTTGAACAGAATGAAGTATAAGAATTATAATTACATATAGCATTGCACCATTGTACCTATTTTTAATTTAAATTCATGAGGTGGCAAGCCTTCACAAATATTGTTTAAAATTTCTACGGGAAAATTTATATAAATATTATCATCTAATTTATCAATCCCTTTATAAATTGCGTTATCTATACTATAGTAAGTTTTAATTTCACCAGTTAATTTTTTAAGAATTCTATGATCCAAATAAGAGGTGTTCTTGTTGTGCTATGTAAGTATAACACTATTCATATAACAATTGTAGATATTAAAAAATATTTGAGAACATACATCATTTGAGATCCGATTTTTAGAAGTGTTAAAAGTTTTTATTTTACCTTTCCCAATTTTAAATAATAATTTTGAAAAATCTTTATAGTTAGAACAAACATTGATTTCTAATTTTAAAATTTGGAATGAGTTCCATAAAAAAAAAAATTTAATAGTTTGTTTCAGTATAATTTTTTTAATACAAATTTTGGCATGGGTACACCCCTCAATTTTGCAATAAATAATTAGTTTTTAAGCTACTATTGTAGATTTTTGTAAAATTTATCAAATTTTTTACATTTCTAAGATTAGGAATCTTGTACTTAAACAAATAAAGCATATAAAATTATTTACCATATTCCTAATGTAATGTAAAGAAATTGCTATTACAGGATTAGGCGTTATGTATATTTTTAGTAAGAATATGCAACTGGTATGTATAATTATTATCATTGTATGTAACACCATGTTGTGCAAGATGCGTAAGGCCACTAATTAATAGTGTCATTCGTTTTTACAGAGGCTCGTAATGTTTTTTAAGTAAAGAAATATTTTTTGTGTATTCCATAAGTCAACCTATAATTTTCTAAACTACACTCACATATTTTAATTAAACCACTTTCTTAAAGCGTAAAATAATCACGCAGCCTGTTGAAAGAATTGTCGATTTTCGAAACCTGAAATGGAAAAAAAAATTTTTTACTTGATTAAACAGAAACTATCAATAATTTTTGCTAAACATCTAAAAATATATTTCTCAACGCATAACAGTGATGACTGGTACAAATCATTGAAAGACATAAGGTACGTAAAATAAATAAAGCATGTATTGCATTTAGGCTCCAATATTGATTCAAATCCATAAAATACATGTAAATTCAGCGAAGATTAGCCAAATTTAAAATGTTTAATTGACTGTTTGCTGCAAAATAGTAACTGTACTACCGCAATAGTTCTCGGCAGCATTTGGTGCGTGTTACGAAGAAAGTGTATATTTTAGATATGGTTAAATATCTCTTGAGGTTTTGTGCATAAGCACACGATCAGTAAGAGCTAATTTAGGAGTGAGAATAAAAACTCCAAAGTCAGGTGTTAGTTTGAGCAACGTTAGTTACAGTCTGTAACGATCGTCTGAACGATATAGACTGAGCCTGATGAGGTTGGCGTTAAGACCAACGAAACGTTGCTCAAACTAACACCTGACTTTGGAGTTTTTATTCTCACTCCTAAATTAGCTCTTACTGATCGTGTGCTTATGCACAAAACCTCAAGAAATCATGGAAACAATTGGGAGCAGAACGGCACGTTCAACAAACACCGTAATGGTTAAATATCGTTTGGAATTTGTAACACAAAGAATTTTAAATTTAACTAAATAGAAAAAATTTATCGAATTGAATGATAATTTATTGCATTATAGAGGATACATCCTCGTAAAAGTTCTTAAACTGTATAAAATATGATGGCACGATGGAACATACGTATGATTTGGTGCAGTAATAGTGTATTTGATCCTAAATATGAAAAAAAAATTATTAAGTTTCACGAAAATCTGTGATGGATGCTGATCAACTAATTATTTATTGCAAAATGGAGGTATGTATCCTCGCAAAATTTGCTTAATAACATTAGATACGTGTTATTATGATTGTATATATTGTATTTTGTTTAAGGATATGGTTCCTAATCTTAGAAAGCTGAAATACTTCATGAGTTTCACGATAATCTACGATGGATGCTAATAAACTAAATATTTATAGCAAAATGAAGGGGTGTACCCTTCTACAAGTTAATAGACAACAGTCAGTAATTGTTATTATGATTGTGTATGACTTTTTTTGTTCAAGTATAAGGTTTCTAATCTTAGAAATGTGGAAAACTTTATAAAGTTCAGGAAAATCTGTGATAGAAGCTGATAAATTAATTATTTATTGCAGAATGGAGGAGGAGTGTACCCTTGCAAAAGTTGTTGAATATAAAATTAGATACATTTAATCATGATCGTTTGCATTTTTTTTGTTGCAGTAATATTGTTTTGAAATCTTTAAATGCTAAGTATGACAAATTTCCTCAAATTAGCCTTTTATGCAAACTAACTAACTGTTTATGGCAAAATAAGAGTATTTCTACGTTATTTATATGTCATAGTATTGTATTGATCAATTAAACGGCTTTCAGTTGGAGTTAAACTCTCTTTATAGTTGTGTGGTATTGCGACTGTCACGTGGGTAGGAGAAGCGGCTAGTTTTAGCTTCATACTAATACGGACGTCGTATCATCAACGTATCCGTTTTAAGTACTACCCTTTAAGGCATATGCTGCAAAACCGCAATAAGGCTTGAGACAAATTTTATTATTCATTATGTACCCGTACATTGGCGTTAAGTGAATAACTGTGTCAATTGATACGCGTACATATGCATAACTGTTTCTGCTTACTTTGTAAGCTTTCAATGAAGGTGTTGTTATGGGTCGGGCGCAATTTGGATGGACGGGGAAAAATTTTTTTCTGGTTTGGGCCTGTGTTTCCTGGATACCTTCTACGACACTTTCTATAAAATGATGTGCAGGTCTCGTTCGTCGAGACACCGCCGAGACCAAGTTATCACAGCTACAGGTGTCATCGCTTCTCACGACTATCTCAACACAGGAACAAAAATAACTGCAACCACTGCACCGAGACGTTGCACCAAGAAAACGCCGGGGACAGCAAAAAGTGCAATCCCAACAACAATAACAACAAAACGAAACATGGGGACAAAAACTTCTCGCTCTCGCAGGCCTAAGCTAATCTGGCCTCACTAGCGGTTTTCCTCCTGCTCCCCTCCTCCTCCTGTCCTAGCCTACCTATGCCCTATCGCCCTTTTCCCTATTTTTCCTCTTTTCCCTACTCACCTAGCCTACCTGAGGCAGCTTAACGGTATCCCAGTGTCATAGGGTAAATTGACTAATTATTTTTATAACAACAACCAAAATACTTTAATTACTCTTTATTAAGAAAAATAAAAGTCTCTCTTAACTTTTGCAACATTAATTACTATCTTGTGATAGCAAAAGCCTGCATCATTTTTGATATTAGTAACCTTCAATTATCACTTCAGTACCTTCTTGAATATTTCTAAGTAAATCTGCTTATTTCACAGATTTTTGAATATCACTATTGTTCTTGTTAGTTTTAAAAGAAGATAATCCTTTATACTTTATTTTAGAATGTATATCTGCTCTGAGTCGTAACAGGCTTTGGTTCAGTTCCTGTTTTGTACTTGAACATTTAGGAATGTTGACAAATTTTTTTGGAAAATTAAATAGCTCGCTCGAAGTATCCATGTTTGCTTTCGAGCTGTAACGTCCAGACTTTCACAATCGTCTGTAAAATAAGTCCAGGATAATGATGTAGGTAACGCTATTTTGATGGGCGTAATTTTACTTGAAAAGAATTTTGTTGAAAATTTAAATATTGGCTTCATAAATGTTGCAGGTAAAGCAATAAACTTTTATGTATTTAGTGAGCAAAAACAATTTCTACAATTTCTTTTAACAAAATAACACCATGCCAAATATAGTCGTCTTCATCTACTGTTTTGTCTAACATCATACGAGGAAACAGTCTTAAAAAATTAAAAAGTTGCCACGCTCCTCCAGTAATTTTTTTGCTTTGCTTGGTTACCGTGCTCGGTTGATCTTGTGAATCTTCCGAGAAATATCTAAAATTGTCAACAAGAAAGTTCAATTGTTTCAACGTAAACCATTTAAAAAAAATCAATTTGTCTATGCACAACTTCAAGTCATATGTGAGAATATATTCTAAAAGATCATGAGCGATACATGGAGGAAAACCACTCTTAGAAAAGAAAATCCGTATACGTAAAAACTATACATCTAAATTTTCTGTTAGTTGCGTATACATTTCCTGCGCAATATAATACAAATGTATAATTTTTATAATATGGCGAGTATATCTCAGCTTTCCTATAAAATATAGTTATTTTTATCACATTTATAACACTTTTTCCAACACTACATAACTTAGTGCAGGATTACGTACGAAATTATATTTTAGCCTATTAAATGCTGAATTAAACTTTATTTCTGTATGAGCGGAATCATTGTTTTCCATGCGTTTCAAGGCATCTGCGTAAGAAGCAACACTTCGCCTAGCATAGGTTTGAAAAATTTTACTACCTTTAAAGAATTCTTTTCTCGTTACCAAGCAGTATCTGCAAAAATACGGTGTGGTACTAAAATTCTCAGTAAAATCTCCCAATCTATGACTTACAAGGTTGTTGCTGACAATAAACGATATAGAACCTTTTTAATGTCATTTGCAGTAACAATACTTTCGTTCTCCAAAGCAAGAAAATGAACTATTTTTTCGTGTACTGCATTGTGATCAAAATATTGTTCTTAATACAACCCTACAAGTTTTATGTTAATGGTTTGCGAGCGTGCGTAACTAAAAATATTTTTCAATTTAACAACTAAAATTTTGTGCTTTTTTTTACCACACGAATTGGATGTACAATTTTCAAGCAGACTTGATAAAGGATAACTTTGAAAGTATTCGGATTATATGTGATGAATTCGTTATTTTTGTAATAATCTCCATCTGTGAAATTGGACAAAACATCCTTTGTCTTATTCGTGGGCTTCTGGTCTAGTTCGCTTGAAACTGATTTATCTTCGTTGATTGATTTTAAATTTTGTTAAACAGCAAAGCTTTAAAAAAAACTTTTGTTCTTTCCCTGCATTATTGTTTAATAGTATTGATTGAGGTTTGATAAAATTGAAGTTGTATTGATAAAAATGTTTTTGTTTACTATCTGTACTTAATTCAGAGTCGATATCGCTAAATAAACCATAAGAAAATGCCTCCTCAACTATTCCGTCAATATAAGGTGAATCGAATTCTTCTCCTAACTTTTCTATTACTTTTTGTTTCAAAATTCCGTTTGATTTACTATGAAGCATTGATGCTTCTGAAATTGTTTATTGTAACATAGAAACTGACACAAAATACTGACTTCTCAATTTTAAATACAACTACGCTAAACTCACTAAAAATAACTCGAAAAATTCCTTTTTCTTTTCATACTTTGTCGGAACCTATTATCATATTTTTTTTGTAACAAGAGATCGTCTAATGTCTAGAAGTCTTCGATGATAATATTTCCTGACACAATAGTTTAACAGTAAATTTCAACAGTGGCTTGTTGTTCATTGATCAACTGATACGAGTAGGATCTTGTTAAATGTCCACTAAAGGAATTTAACTTATCATATATTTTTATTAGAATAGATATTATATTCTTAACTATGTTTTAACAGCTAAACGAATGCATAACATTTTTCTTTACTGTACTTACAAAATTTTAATTGATTAACTATTGCATAAGAATATACTTTTTTTTGGTCTACTAATAAAATCAAAATAAATACGATGCCAAAAAAACATCTTAATAGCAAACAATGTTTTGCATATGATGTGATCTATACGTTTCAATACTACTTGTGTAAGTTCTAATAGCTTGAACATACAGAAAGCGATTATATATACTATACATACAAAAGTGTTTATTATGTGTTACACTCCGTGTTACACTCTACAATATAATCTAAACTCGTTCATAATAATTTGATCTCAATTTACTTGTCTATATGTAACTCCTGGTGCGCTAAAATTTTTTTAATTAATAATATCATTAAATTACGTATAAAACTTTAATTCTTATGTGTCTTTTCATAACAAGAGTCTAATACATCCATAAATCAAAATTATTTTTTCTTATGTAATAATAAAAAACATGAAAGTATCCCCCTTTCATTTTGATAAATCACCTCACAGAGCCCTATAAAACTGTGAAGAGACACTTCCCCTATCGTTTTGATTAATTAGACTTATCATATGCAATTTATATTTACATTATAAATAATTATTGACACACATTTGTAAGGCAGTAAGGTGATATACATGAACGGTAATGTGCGAATGTGTCTCGTCAAAGGAGGCGTAGCCTCGTATGCTTTCCCACTAAAACATTTGATTATCCGAGTCTTCTTGCCGGAAGCAAAGGACTTAATCGTTGTTGTTGCTTGGAAGATACGGTAGATCAAGCTCCTACTTATCTATACCTAGACAAAGGTCTTTGTCTGCCGACATCTTGCCTGGTCGATTTGTTGGAAGCCAGCACCCGTGTTTGCTCAAGACACTGGTATCCAAATTCAGAGGTACCAGGGTTTAGTACTGGAGGTGAGAATAAATAACTGAGTCGCCAGCGTTGGCAACAGGGTCTCCTTGACCACGATATCTAGACAGCACATCGATTTTCAGCGAATCCGGAAGATCACACGAAGTAAACTAAAAAACCAGTTTCTGCAAGTCACAGTGGTTGATGTCGTTACGATATTTTCCTATATCATTTTTACCAATTAACTTAAGTAATGCGAACTCATAGCGTATTCGCTAAACAACCTCCAAAATCTGAGACTTCGTTAAAAAGTGAATTCTTTTACCTGTATTTTATCTGTTTTTGTCACATGTGGCCCGACGTTGGCCGAAAAAAAAAACAAACAACTTAAACAAACAGAATTGAAAATTCTGTATAAGACCTCTGTAAAGATTTTACATTGTAAATGAGTTACTATTTATTTTACTATGTAACATGTCTTAATATTTTATCTGTAAATTCGTTGAGTGTTATTTCACCATAGATTTGAACCTAAATGCATTAGCTCAGCTTTTCGAATAATGATGGAATTCCTTAAAAAAACAGACGACGAAGAATAACAAAATATAGAAAGGTATCATTTTTTGTGTATATTTAGTTGTTGTGTACTATTTCTATATTTTTTCCCCTGCAGAATCAATTTCTTTTTATTGAAACAAAATTATCACTTTGGGAAAATAGTATAATACACAAAATACAATTTATTTTTGAATAAGGCCCGTTACAAGATTGTTTAATTTTGGCTCATTTGGAACTAGTGTTTAGTAGCGTGGGCTGACAGAGTGTGGTTTGCTGAAAATAAACAACTGCATAGCAACGAGTTATTTGCTAGTAAGTTGTGCAGCAGTATGGCTCTAGCGACCTAGAAGTAATGAGCTAATTTTGTTGCAAAGCGCAAAGTCATTGGTATTTACTACTATCACAGCATAAAATATTTTGTCAGTGCACAAACCTTAATTATAGTACAAAAAAAAACACATTACCGTTCATATTCACTTTAATATTTACTTTGTGTTGAAAAACTTGTAATTACTGCTAACTAACACACCACAAAAACGTTTGATACTTACGCAAGCAGAGCGACTGAAGATTTCTATAATCGCTATTTTCTAAGACAATTTGACGCAACTTTTTGTAAAGTGTATACTAGTGATAAGGGGCGCAGATAACAGATACTTGGAGTAGTCTCAAGCTATACCAGTACTTTGCCAAAACGTTACTTCAGTTAAATTTTGGCCCCAATAAAACAGGAGCACAATAGATCAAAACCATTACATTATGAGTCCTCAGTTGGCTTCTAATTAGTAGAAACTTGGATGGCACTTCCCAGACACTTGATGGCCACTGGTCAGGTACTAGACTAGTACTCGATCGGCATTGGGCTGTTACCTCCTGGGCACTTGGCGGGTTTTTTTTTTTTTTTTTTTTTTTTTTTTGTGGAGGGAGGGGAAATTCATTAAGGCACACCGCAGGGACAGCGGTAGTGTGGGACTCGTTGGATTTTTTTTATTAGACCACCCATACCCACTAAACACCCCCTCATGCCGCGTGGCTTTTGATCCACCCCGGAACCGCGTTAGCATTACTTCAGGGTGGAGCCACCAGGGAGACCATCGCGTCTCACAGCATTAACGAGCTAACTCGCCACCATTTTCTAGAGGTGCTGATGCTCTCGAGTCCTGAAAAGGACTCGGGGTCCCTGAGGACCAGCACCTTGTCTAGCGCTTCATAGTAGGCCGCCTACTCAACCAGCACCACTATAAGCTTAATGCTTCTCCTTGCTGATGGGTTAAAAGTACCCAGCGCAGCGTGGGTCCACATAAGCCTGTCTTTCAACTCAAGGCATTTTGCCTCATTTTGATCCTGCTTGAGCCTTATCTCTGGCCTCTTTTAGAGCTCTTCTAAATAAAGGGCAGCTCCCGCTGCCTGCTTTGTGCTTGTTGTCCGTTGTTGGGCAAAGGAAGCACCGTGCTGGGCCTGGACACTCTTTCTTCGGGTGGTTTGAGCTTCCACACCGGAAGCAAAGCTTGGATCTTCTATCTTCTTTACAGTTGCCTGAGACGTGTCCATATCCCAGGCATTTGTAATATCTTGTTACTTCAATTCTTCTTCGAATTCGGCAGCTTACAAAACCAACTCGTAACCTGCCTTCCTTTTCTACTTGTCTGGCAGTTGCTTCGTCCACCTTTATCAACGCCAGCCTCTGTCCCCTGGCATTTGGCTTTGAGAGAGCTTCTCCTGGCTCCTGGCTCTGATGTCCAAAAGTCCTAGCAAAAGCCTCTTTGAACTTATCTTCCTCTACAATGGCATCCAGGTCTCGGACCTCTAATGTCACTTTTCTGTTGCTAATTTGGACAGTACCCTGCCTGGCTACCGACTTTTCAATTTGCTGTGAGAATGCAGTAGCATTCTCGACACCTTTGGCCTTAATAAGTATGTCTCCTTTTCTAGTAGTGACAACACTTTAGACTGCCACATTAGCCTTATCAGGGTCAAAGTTCGCCTTCATCGTCCTTAGCACCTTTGCAAAGGTCTGCCCTTCGGCTATCTTCACTACTACTGTTGTTGTCGCATCCACTTTTTTATACTGACTTGTTTTTTCCTTCGGAAGAATTTCTTCTTGTTTGCCATTGCCTGTTTTCTTTTTCTTTGGAGGCATGGTTTGCTGGTGTTTTTCAGGGCTGTCCGATGGGCTCCTGTGTCTTTTACTTTGTTCTACTTCTTTTAGGGCAGTATTCAGGGTTTTTTTTTGTATATGTCGTCGAAAATTATCTCGCCTTTGTTCCCTCCACTGCAGGGATTCAAATGACGACTTTCAGGCGTCGGTATACAAATCTTCTTCAGTAAGACAGCCTTTTCTCAGCACCTCTGCCTCCTGAAGATGCTTAAGCGCGGCTTTAAGCCCATTTTTAACAGCATTCGCTGTGTTGCCGTACTTATCATTAATCATTTGTAGCGTCTCTGTAATGTCTTCCGTTGCTGATTTGACTTTATCAGCAACCTGCTGCCGCTCTACTCTGAGCATAGCGACATTTCTTCTAAAGAGGCAAGCTCCTCCCTTGTCTGGTTGCTAAATACCGACACGTTGCTAACCTCGGTGTCGTTAGTGCCTATACTCGACAGGCTTTCTCTTCGTCCTTTGTCTGTAAGGAAAGGCCATGGAACATTTAGCAGTCCCTGTTGGCCATGAGACACGTCTTTGTGGCCCCCCCCCCAGAATCCGTGGGGCCTGCGTCAGTCACCCGGGCTTTCACCGGATCGGAACTGCCGGCGGATTCCCTCAGAGAGGTTACCGCCTGGGGTACTTGTTTTGCATTGACGTTTTTCATTGTGGCATCTTTTTAGTATCGTACTGACCCGCGAAGGCCAGCACTACCCTTTTTTCTAGAAATAAGTATTTGGAAAGGGTTTAAACCAGGGCAGCAGCCCTCTCTGTCACCAGAGAAGACCACTACTTGCTCGGGCCGGCCGGGAGTCGCCACTCTCCCTCAGTCCCACCCATGGAGGCTGCCCTGGCGTTGAGTAACAAGTGTAAGAATGGTGTTCGTGTGTAATGTATGTATTTGTTGGTACACAACGGTCATCCCAGCTAGACGAGCGGCAGGTGTACAGTCCCACGACCGCGCAGACAACCCAACAAAACGGTCTGGCGTAAGGCACTAAGGTGCCGCTAAATAGCCTCCTCAGTGGTAGTAAGCCTAGATTAGTCAGCCCACCACGTCTTTTTTGTTCATGAGGCGTACAGCCATATCAGATGTGGTTACTCAGACTTACCCAAGCCTCATCATCCGGCTTTACCCGTCGCCAGGCCCCCAACGCAAGCCCGGAAAAGGACCCGCCACACGCAACCCAGAACAATCCGTAAGTGTCCCTGTGTTTGTTTAGTAAGAGTGTGTGATGCATGTATCTGAGAAGAATGTTTTAACCCCCGCTTACTCCTATACACGACGGGTGCTAGTTTTTGTTGGCCCGCATCAAGCAATGGAGTGCCACCCACGGAAGCAGCAAAAAGCGAAGAACAAGGAGCACAAGCAGAGCCGGCCCATGCATCCATACCGATGGAGGCATGGGGCACTAGTCCCCCGTCCACATCGCCGCAGATACACACGCCAACGCCACACACGCCCCCCGATCCACGCCCCCGACCACCACCACAGAAACCACCCCAGCTGCCCATCGTCACCTCTTATTTTAAGAGGATGCCCTATCCGCCACCCGGGGAAGCGCTCGGTATGGAGAAACTAGCAAAAACCCCACCCGGGGGCACTTGGCGGGTACTTAACGGGCATTTGGCAGGACTTAACTAGCACTTGGCGGGTACTTATCGAGCACTTGGCGGGTATTTATCGAGCACTAAACGATAACACTTAAGAATTTTCATTTTATAAATACACTATTAATTCAGTGTATCCTAAGTTTAATAATGATTTGAAGAACCTTGATAAACATTTCTTTACATAACATTAATCAAAGTATTTTACAAGGTAAAATATCGTTATCAATGGCTTTGGACTGTCATGGCATCAGTATGTCTTCCAAATGTAATGAATAGTCATAAAATTTTTCATCTACCTTTGGACTTAAAAAATATAGACAGCGTATTTTTAGAGATGTAATCTCCTAAAAAATAATGACGTAAATTTGATTTTTTAATGTTACATAAGGCTTTTATAAGTAAAAAAGCCATAGATTAAATAAGCAGGACTTGACATGATTTAAGTAATATAACCATATATTTCGGAAACAAACAAGCTGTTTAAGAGGGAGATTTTTAGCAAATTATCCCTGACATGAAAAATTGTAGAAGAAGTACACTAATAGCTATCAATAATGATTGTTTTTTCATGCATGATAAAAAGTAAAAATATTGTTGAGACTAAATAACTAAATCTCAATTTTCAGTCGTGAAAGCAAATGACTAAAATTTAATTCGTCAACGAAAAATGTTTATATTTATACTTACCAATAAAAATGTTCCAATTCGAAATAACGATAGTAAATCATGATTTTCAAATAAGCTATACTTATTTACGTTTTTTTAACTCATGTTAGCCGTTTCAAAGTTATAGTATATCATTTAGTGTATTATAATTAAAAAAAGGAACAGCGGTTTTTATAGTAACTTTTTTTTTTTTTTTTTTTTGTTTTTTTTCTGAATCCAAAATTAGTCGAATGCTTAATATAATTCAGTTTCAAAAAATGTGTTTAAAAAAGTTTCATCCGACACAATATTTTTTATTTCTAAATTGTTTTCTCAGTCTATGTGTATAAAAATATTATTTTCATTTTTGCATCTTGACTAAGAAATACATATAATAGACCATAAGAAAACAAAGGCTATACAAATAGTATCGAAACTTTGACTTTGGTATTTATCTATGGTCCAAGTAAATGTCAAACTAGAAAATTGCTATGTGTACAAATTAAAAGGTAACGAAGAAATGTTGCCGGTGTTCAACGTTATTTTTGTTTTGAGTACTTTGCATCAAATTTTTACCAGTTATACACCTGAAAAATGAGCTTTTGTATTACATAAAACTTGTAAAGTTGTATTAACTATTCCGAGAACTGTTCGAGGAACTGTAGACGATTTATCCCAAATTATTTACTAAATTTGTATTGAATTTGTTTTTTTTTAAATTTAATTTCTAAAAATAAACGCTCAATATTATTCAAATCTAGTGTTAAATAAAAATTTCTATGTCTGGTCATCCCTTTAAAAAGCTTAATAGATTCAATACCTGTCCATGCCATTAACAAATTGTTTTTCTTTGGAAATAAAATATTAAATCAATACTTTACATAAAAAATGTTGTCCCTGATTCTCCTGGACCATCTACAAAAAAATTCTTTGGTTTTTTTTACAAAACGTTTAATTAGTCATCATTTAAGTGAATATGCAAGAACTAAAACATTTTTTTATGAAAATCGATTTTTTTCATTATTAACGAACTTCAAATTTATGTTTTTGATATTGGTAGGTTTAGTTATTTATACAATTCTTTTTTTAATTTCAAATCCCAGAAATGTGAAGCAAAGCTCTATTTTTATTTTTAATAGTGGAACACACACTGATGATTACAAATGAAAAAAAAAAAATATATATCTTATAAATATTCCGTGCAGACATTAAGGTGGATTTCATGTAGAATGTCTTTTAATACTGCACTTACAACAACAGTGATTTAGTAATCAACAACAGTAGGTTACTTACTGTTAGAACCTTGATAATGCCTTTAAAAGGCCGTAGGAAGTCTGTTTCAAAGTCTTTACAAATGACTTATGATTTTATCATGTACCCTTTATTAAGACTTTTTAAATGCTTCATTGCATCCATATCAGGCCTTTACTAAGAAATATTTTGCACTAAACATTATTAACTATTATTTTAATGGATGAAAAAATAAAAAAGCCCAAAGACATGTACTATACGCTTGAAAGACCACACCATATTAAAGAGCTAAGATGAGGTTAGAGCACCTAATGTTGGCCGTGCATGTGTTTTGCACGTTGCTCTATTTCCGTACGTCATGCACTTTGAGTCATGTTAAACCTTACATGTAATCTATACCTAACTTGGGGAGTACTAATAAAACAGAATTATGACGCTTGTAAGAAATGCACTGGCATATGTCCAATGCAATCGCAACAAATAAAACCTATATTTAAAATGGTTAGGGTTGACTTGTGCATAAATTTAACGCACGTTTTTCCAAGTCTTTCTTGATCAGCAATTTGTAACTCAGTTCTTATCTATTTTTTGCAAATTATTTTAAATGATCTTATGCCATTCAAAGCGACATTTCATAATCTTCTTTCGTTATTCTACAAAGGAAATTCATTCCTTCTTCTCTGGTTAAGCACATATTTAAACTATTTTAACTTTTTGCTAAAGGTAAAAAAACTTAAACCTTAACTATCCACAATTAACTATACCTTATGCAAAATAATATTTTAGTAAAAATTTCGCAAGCAACAATTGCCACATTGTTTATACACAGCAAATCTCATTATTAAATTGATTTCTATGTTACACTCCTTCTTGTATACGGTGGTAGTAAAATATCTTACAATTGATTCAAATATACCTATCCTTGCGCCCCTTGTACCCACCTCTCTCTGTACCCCCGCAAATTACCGATTCTTGTGAATGGTGGCAGCGTCGGTGGCAGCAGTGGTGGAATGAGTTAAGTATGTATCAAAGACTATGCAGATTTCATCCAACCTCGGAAATATTTGGGTTAGTGCGAGGGCGTACAGAGATTGCCTGGGTGAGCTTTACTTCTGCGGTTGCAGCTAGATAACTTCATTATTATAGAAAGACAAAAAATTATCCGATTGATGTCGGACAACCTCGGAAATGTTCGCAAAATGCAGGAACATAAGAGAATTGAGTTGGTAGGCTTGCTCTTGTACACGACAGCAGCAGCGGCTATTCGTGTGACTTCGATCAACCTCGGGAACATGTGGTAAAGTGCGGGGTCGAAAAAAGATCGCGTAAGTAGGCTCTTTCCTCAAATTTCCGATTGGTACTCGGTGGTAGTGGTGATGGCAAAATAATTTTACAATAGAAAAATAATCTGTATATGTATGCATATGATTAAAAGAGACTATACATGCATATGATAAAAAATTGACTTATGTGGACAATTGCACGCATGAGAAGGTAATTATGAGACAAGTTAAGAGTTACCGCATAATAACCTTCCCTCCCATATATATCATTGTGCGAATAAGTCACCTTTTATCAATACACACGCGCGCGCGCGCGCTTATTTTACTAACCTGAAATGTAAGGGAATAATTTTAAAGGTTTTTCGTTACTTTTAACAAAGTTCCGTAATCAATGACTAAAGCTGTTGTAGATTGCAAAGTTGCTGATCTCGCTGAGTACATCAAAAATGGCTAAAAATTAGTTTTAGTAGAAAAAAAATACAATTAACAAATAAATAGCAAATGTACAAGCGTTAGAATCCGAGTTGCACCAAGTGCTCACCTTAGGTGCTTAGATCGTTTCACCTATCTCTTCCAACCACATGCACCCAGCGAACATGTAGATTGAATACAGTATCACCAAAACTTCATGAAAGATTCGTTTTAAAATTAACACTAAGTAAAAAAAAAAAACAACTTCATTTAAGAAGCTTCAGGAGTAATAATAAAATGTAGAGATCACAACAATATAGAGTTTTCTTGATAGTCTAGAATACGTAGAACTTATATGAATTTTTTAAATATTTGTTATAGATCAATTTTTAAAGAAATATACAAACGAAAATCATGTGATTAACATAGGCTCTTGTGGAAAGTAACCTCTTTGTCTCGCTTCAATGGACAAAACTTTTTGAAAAATGCAAAGGTATTAAAAAAAATCTACTTACAAGTTAATTATTGTTCAATTATTCGGTGAGCAAAATTTAGAGGTATGTTATAGTGCATTTTAAACAATGCCAACGTTAAACCTAAGGAAAATATTAAGTTTGTGGGGTGTAAGAGGGGGTGCGCGGTAAAAGGGGCCGCGCTGCTCGGGCAGAGGGGACTCTTCCTTCCTCGTCCCTTTGAATGATACTCCCGGACCTCCTTAAGAATTTGAAAACAGATACAGCGATGGGCATGAGCTAAATTTAACCTGGTTCTAAAATCTACTGAATATTGTTTTACATGCACAACAGTTTCCATTAGTTAAATCATTTGCTTTAACTACAATCAAGTCTCAAGGTCAAAGTTTTTATAATGTGATATTATACTTAAGGACGTTCATCATGTAGATTTTTCTGAAAAAATAATGTTGAAACTACAGCTGTATGTTCGTTTTACCATAACAATTTCCTGTACCCAATTTCAGATCGTTTCACTGTACTTTTTATGTATATTTAATTTTTAAAAAAAATCTTAATTGAACTTGCAACACTAACAGCATATTTGTTTTTATATACATATGTGACAAAGCTTTAATTTATGGAAACTGCCCACAGTGCTCCTGCTTAATAGAGCACCTTTGTTACAAGCCTCTAACGTGATTAACATGTTTCTATAAGTTAAAACTGTCTTTTTGTTATTTTAATTTTTATGATACAGAAATGTGTAAAAGATACATACAGTTTTAATTATATATAAAAATCTTCCATTTTTTCGGAATTATTAAATAATTTTTTGATTAAAATCATGTGATTAACTGAAATATTTAAAGACGAATTTTTCCAAATGCATGTTTACAATTCAAGTATAGTTTTCATATTATTATTATGTATACATAATATATTTTTGATCTTGAAATTTAAATTAAATAAAAAAGTATTAGTTGTACAATGGAAATATTTTAAGTTTTCTTTACTCGTCTAAGTTAAAGGGTTAAATAAAAGATCAGCTGGCTTTTTAAACCAAATACACATAATTAGGTTTTTGCACGAAAAATTCTCGCCCATCTTTTATAATTTTGAAAAATGATTAACATGTTTTTTTTAATTTTCTAAAAAATAAAAGTTGAAAGAGATATATTACCTAAAAATTATGGTATGTTGAAAGTTACAATAAACACCATATATATGCGACTTTTTGGAGTATATATTACACGTGAATGTTCTACAATTAGGCACAAAAAAATGAGCCCAGAAACATAAAAAACGATTAAAAACTTCTAAAGTTGCAGCGTTTTAAAAAAAGTATCTAGCATACATATAATCTAAAATAACATATCAATAGTTACATCGAATTTCCTCAAAATTAAACCTTGTTTACAGTATACCAAAACTGGGTATTTCTGAAAGTTTCAAGAAAAAATATTTATTTTTCCGCCTTATAACCTCAAAATAGTACCTTCGCCGCTTGATTTTGGGTTTTCAGGCGGAAAAGTAGTATACGAAACTCGTTCAAAAAGGTTCCTTACGAACCTCGTTACAGTTTTCGCCTTCGGTTCGTGCCGTAAATCTCTCGGTTTGTAAATCGAAGCCTTTGCAAACTCGTACGTAATATATAGTACAGTCAATAAACCGGGATTTAGTGTCGATAGTGAAAAAGTTGGGGAACAGCACCGATTTTGATAAAACTTTTTGTAATGTGTTCGTAGGACCCTAAGGAACATTCAGCCAACTCAACCTCGTCATGGGGAGGGGGGGCAAAGGGACCCAGCGAAGGGCATATGTACCCCAAAAAACTGCCCCAACCGCGGAGGTGACTAAACAATTTTTTGAAAACGCTTATTTTGGCCCAAAATTCTCATCTAGTAGGTATTTTCGATCGCTGATTACGAATCTGATGTCAGATTACACGAATTATGCTACCTACCCCCCAAATCGGACCATTTTGGGCCGAAATTTCAATTTTTTCAATACAAAAATGGCAAACGGAGTATTTATGATCCAAACTGTGCTCTAAGGGGTATTTGTGATCGCTGATAACGAATCTGATGTCAGATTATACGATTTATGCTACGTACGCCCCAAATCGGGCCATTTTCGGCTGAAATTTCAATTTTTTCTACACAACAATGGCAGAGGGAGTATTGGCAAAGGGATTATTATATTTTCTGCGTAAATTTGTAATATTTTCGGGAATATAAATAGTGGTTAGTTAAAATTCGTGCTTTATAATAAAAATTAATTTATTTAATACAAAAATCAGTGTGTTTTAACAAAAATTGGTATATTTACATATTTTTATTCATAATCCGAATCATTCTCGAGAATTGAAGATCCAGGATTCATCTGCTCTTCGTTATCACTATCTTGTTGGTTTGCAGTTGATTGTTCTGCTTTGTCGTCTTCAGTTGCAGCCAAAATTTCCGGTGTAAAGCAGTTACCACAGTTGCTTCCTTGGCAATATTTGCAACTTGGCGTGCAGTGCAATCCTGCTTTTCTGCAGCCACACTTACTGTCACACCCTTTTTTACACCCACACAAAATCACATCAAGTATTTTTTGAGGTGCAGGCGGTTTTGTCATCCTCACTGGAACAAGCGTGCTATCGAGCAATTTCCAACCCCATTTGGTTGCATCTGACGCGGAAAACTCGCCTTTTATGAAACTTATCCAAGATCTTACTTGATAATACACACGCTTCAAGTGCTCTCTGAAACTGTCCAATGCTGGTGGAAGCGTCGCTATATTCACCGACTTCCTTCTAACCAATTTCATACTTTCGTAATTCTTTTTTTTTTAAATATTGTACCGTGCTTTGCAAATCCTTTGTGCGACTGGCAAATTTGATTCCGAAACAGACAATTTGTAATTATATAAAGCTAATATGAAGTCAATTCCACCATCCAGTATGTTCTCAATGTTACCCATGCGTTGTTTGAATAAATCTGCGATGTTGCGTAAATTTTCTGATTCTTGCGTGTCCTTGTTCAGAAGATCAAAAAAGTTTTTTTTTCCACGATTAAAGGACGCCGAGGTGGTGTCACATCCTGTGAAGGCGTGGGCGAAAAGTACATGTTTTTTTGTATTTGCGTAATGGTTATCCAAACTTTTTGTTGAAAATACTTTTCTTGGTACCGTGCCGCTGCTACTCCGTGGTTTTACAAAGAAAATCTCTTGCTGATCAAGGTATTTAATATCATTTGTTTGATAATTTTCACTTATTGAGCCTGCTAATGCTGTTAAGATAATCAGGACATCTATATCTTTTGACACAACGGCTACTTTCTTGTCTGGAAAATAGTCAATTTTGATAGCTTCAGCTGCAATTGTTCTACCAGCATCACCTTCACAAACAATGCAATTATAATTATCCTTTTGTAGTTGGTCGCTCAGTATGTTTAAAAATTTTTTTTTTTATTTGTGTTTTATAGAAATTTGATTTTTCCAGCAGAAAGTTTGGTATTCTTATTAAATGTATATTCTACAGATATGAATTTTCTTGAACGGCAATTTCTTTCCAACGCTTTAGTCGTTAAATCGTCATATCCGTCGAAAACAATAGTACAATTTTCACCATAATTACACTTTAAATATGTAACATACTTGTGTGTTATTTGGTCAAATGTATCCCCAATTTTCCAAGGTACCTTGTGTAATAGCATTCCTCCTTCTATTATGTAATAAAAGTTAGAAATATCTAAACGGATTTCACATTCTTCGAAAAAATCGTATAAATCCGATTTCGTATTTTTCCTCATACCGTATTCGTCGAATAACGCCAATGGATAGGTTGACAATTCATGAGAAAACAATTCTTCAAAATCTTCAGACGCACAATTTCCCTCTGCATACACGATGCACGCTCTTTGAAAAATAAGGTCCGTGCTTATAGAAATACAACCATCGTCCACTGCCACGTATTTATTCGCTGTATCCAAAGTTAATACCATGTCTTGTCTGGATAACTTCAGATCTTTAAAATACTGACCCTTTATTTTATTAAGCGTTTGTATACTTTTCTCAAAAGCCGTATAGTCAATGCATGTTTATTGAAATTTCGGCCAAAAATGGCACGATTCACTGCGTACGTACCATAATTCGTGTAATCTGACATCAGATTCGTAATCAGCGATCAAAAATACCCCCTAAAGCACAGTTTGGATGATAAATACTCCCTTTGCCATTTTAGTGTTAAAACAATTAAAATTTCGGCCAAAAATGGCCCGATTTGGGGCGTAAGTAGCATAATTCGTGTAATCCAATATCAGATTCGTTATCGGCGATCAAAAATATCCTCTAGAGCACAGTTTCGATGATAAATACTCCGTTTGCCATTTTCGTGTAAAAACAATTGAAATTTCGGCCAAAAATGGCACGATTAACTGCGTACGTAGCATAATTCGTGTAATCCAACATCAGATTCGTTATCGGCGATCAAAAATACCACTTAGTGCACAGTTTGGATGATAAATACTCCGTTTGCCATTTTTGTATTGAAAAAATTCAAATTTCGGCCCAAAATGGTCCGATTTGGGGGGTAGGTAGCATAATTCGTGTAATCTGACATTAGATTCGTAATCAGCGATCGAAAATACCTACTAGATGAGAATTTTGGGCCAAAATAAGCGTTTTCAAAAAATTGTTTAGTCACCTCCGCGGTTGGGGCAGTTTTTTGGGGTACATATGCCCTTCGCTGGGTCCCCTTTCCCCCCCCCCCCATGACGAGGTTGAGTTAGCTGAATGTTCCTTAGGGTCCTACGAACACATTAAAAAAGTTTTATCGAAATCGGTGCTGTTCCGCAACATTTTCACGTATTCCGGCTTATTGACTGTACTAATACTATTTACTCGAGTTACAGTAAAAAAAATCAAAATGACCGTTTTTCGCATGTATTATTATGACGTCACGTACATGAGTATATCTATAGCTATGAAAAACAGAGAATCTTTCAGGGGCTATATCTTGTAAGGTTTTGAATTAAAAAAAAAATACGTGTTGATTATTTTTCAAAATTATAAAAGACGAAGCAAATAGAATTTTTATGTAAAATCCCAATTATAAATGTATGCGTTAGTTTACTGTTACAATTTACACGTGAACCTAATGTTACACATATAGTTTTACAAACAGACTTGAGAATTCTGTCTCTTCGTGACTGGATATGTATCTGCGAGGTAATTTATGAAGATGAGTTACCCCTATACAGTGATACTGGCACAGTTTGTATTATTATTTTAGTAAGAGCAATTTGAATTCATATAAGTATCAGTTATATGTCATAAAAAAATATCTAAAAATTAAGGTTTTATACTTATTTTAACAGTAATATTAATAAAAAACTTAAGCGCACCAGGAACTTTTTACTTACGAATAAGTTAGAATCAAATAAATCTGAATTATTTTACGATTGTATTAAGTGTTATAGACCCCCTAAAAATATTTTTTAACAAAAATAAAATGTGAGGTAAGTTTGATGTGTTGAGTTTATATTTTGTAAGGAATTTCCTAAGCCTTTATACACTGACAAAGAAAAGTATTCTCCCTAATAAATCTGTAGCCTCCAAAAGTTCTGAAATGAAAATTAAAAAGACGGTCAAGTTCATTTGAATTTTTTTTATTTTTTTTTTGCACAACATATATTTTGTGTGGCACGAAACAGTATAATATTGTTAAGTATACATATTTTAACAAAGTCAAACTTAGTAATACTGACTTTCTACTGATATTGTATGTAAACCTTGTATTAAATAGATAAAAATAATGCACTTGAATGCACTAAAATTTAAAATATTATTCTAATCCCAAATATCATTTAAATTTAAAATAAAAAATATCGTTTTACATGTCGGTCCATAAAATTTTAATTCATACTTTTGCGTAAACAAGATCATGTATGTTTACAGTTTCGTCGATACCTTATAGGTTAATTGAGTAGTAGTCTTTATTTTGGAGGACTTAATTTGACGATAGGTCTACTCTGACATGCCACGTAAGTTAATTGATATACATCAGTACTGCCTCAAGCAGGACTTTCTAAATCATTACATGACTGTTGTTAGAGTAAAAATATTTGCTACTTTGACTTAATAAATAATTAATGTAAAATAATTTTTAGTGAAATCTTTTAATAGACGTGTGATTAGTTTAAACTAGTATAATGTGGTAATGATACAAATAATATTTAAGGGTTGTAAAAATAGACAGCCTGTGCATAAATCATTACAACCATTTATTGTTGTTGCAGAGTTTGTGGTGTGAATGGAAATGTTGAAATGAAGTGAGTCTAGTGTATTTTGCGGTAGTAGTTTGTCAAATTTAGTTTATTTGAAAGAGTTATAAAAATTGGTAATTGTAATAGAAGGTTCAGTGGTATATCAGTACTAAACATTCTCAAAGGTAACAATTAAATAAAAGTTTGTATGTTCTTTATAGACATTCCTTTAGATTCTGCGAGTAAAATATTTGTGGAAGTGATAGTACGGTGACCGAAAGCTGTTCTAATGGCCGCGTATTGGATTTTGAAAACTTGTTTTGGAGGTTGGCATTGTTGGGGTAGTAAATAAAACTTACGTAGTCAATTACATACCAAGTATAACTTTTATATAATTAATCAAGGGGTTTGGGTTGACAGCCCCAAATATTGTATTTAATTCAGAGAGGACATGCATTTTCTGTGGACATTGGAAATCTGTTCGTAAAATAATGATTTAGGCTCAAAGATTATACCAATAAATTTACCGTTTGAAGAAGATTTGATGTTATAGTCTTTAATTTTGATAGTGGTTTTGCCTGACTTTATATTTTTATTTTTTAGTGAAGTGCATTAATATTTATTAACTTGGTAAAATAGTGTGCCTGATTTTGGAAATACTTTCATGAAGCGTGGATGTAGTGATTTCCAATGTGATTCAACAATGTGGCTAGTTTGTGGGTCAAATTTTATGTACAATCTTGTATCATCAGCGAAACAAGACGTGGAAACACTAACAGAAATATTCAAAGTAACGGATGCCGTGTATATAGCGTAAATAAGTGGACCAAAACTGCTCCTTGAGGTAATCCTTTGTACATAGTATTATAAGATTCAGTGTCTTTATCCGTGAACATAAATCGCTTTGATGTTGTAAATTTAATGAATTGAACGAGTTGTAAGAAAGTTCCGAGAGTTAAGTAGCTAGTTTTTGCAATAAGATATCTCTATTGACGTTGTCAAATACCTCTTCTACGTCTTAATATTAAGTAAAGACTGCATTAACGTTGCGTTTTTCTTCTAAAGCGGATTTAACAGTGAGGGATGAATTGGCTAGGTTATCCATGGTCAAGTTGCCCTTCAAACACAAACTTTTGTGAAGAGTCGGTTGCGAAAACCGTGTTGAGATTTGGGAATCCATCTGTTCGTTTCTACGCACGATTGCAATCTTTGTTTTATCAAGATTTCAAAACGTTTGCATATGCGGAGGGTGAGTAAAATCAAGCGGTATTCTTAATTACCATGTTTTTATAAAGTGCTTGAACATATTTTCCATGTATAAGAGACTGAGCCTTGAAGAAACATGGACTTAAATGAATCTATAAATCTAAAAGAAGGAGTTAATACTTGATCGGAAGCTTTTTTGATATGTCAAATCATAATCTGTTCATACCAGGGGTAGAGTTTTTTTTTTTATCTTTTAGACCTGTATTTAATTTGGGAAAAGAAATAAGGCGTCAAGAAATTTGTTGGAAGAGCAGGTAAAAACAGTGTTAGGATTAGTGTGGGCCCACGGGAGACAGATTACAGTAAGGCTTAACGGAAATTTAGTGTTAGGTTAGAGATTTTCTGATACATGGAGTGATTTGATATTTACTGCTATTTTTAAAATTTTGTAGTGATTTGAGACAAATGAGGGATGAACATAAAAGTTTAAATTTTCGGCAAATGTTTTAAAACAAATTTTTTTTTTTTCGTTTTACATATTATTTTTGTCTCTGTGAACAGTTTCTCGTATATACTTAGATCGTTCAGTTCTAAAGAAGATTAGTATTTTTTAAAGGCAGCTTTTCTTAGTCATAAGGGCTTGAAATTATTTTTAGGATCCTAACATTTTGATAATCATAAAATAACTATTTTTCTCCTCAAAAGATTCATGAACCAAGTTTTAGTTAGTTTAAACAGAGTTAATTGTAAACAAGGCCTTTTCATATCAAAATTTGTCAACGAAAATATTAATAAAAACCAAAAAATGATCCAACTCCGAAAGATCATCGCTTACCCAGGTGCTGACGGTGTCTTTGAGATCCTGGCTTAATAAAACTAAATCCAGGTGAGATTAGTAATTATTATGCACGTTGATATATTTTTGGGTATCAAAATCATACAGGAAAAGATTGTGAGCTGCAAAAGAGTTGAAAAAAGAAATACCGTTACTATCAATTTTGGGGACAGTTCGCCTATTGAATTATCGGCAGTGAAATCGCTTATTAGTATAGTACTCTTGTTGCTGCTACTATTGCTCACAATTTCGTCCCAATAAATTTGTGGGAATACTTGACCAGGAGATCTATAACAAAAATAAGTCTAGATTGGTCTGAATATTGTTAAGATGTAGGCCACACATTTTGACTATGGAGTTAAAGTGTGAAGAAGTGAATGGTTCATGCAAGATTTTTTCTAATTCAGATAATACTTTTTCTTCTATCTGATTACAGTCGATCTTTTCGGAAAGTAAAGTGCATTAGTGTATTATATGAGCTATTTATTGTATTCGAGTCTTTAATGTGAAATATGGTACAGTAAGCTTAAAGTTTCCTTAAATTATTTAATGTTAAATGTAAAATTAACAAAAATTATAAGGTAGGCAAATGAATCCTTCATTTTTTTTTCTCACATGCCATTATTCATAAAGGAGTCTAAAGTCGACTTAAATACACACTAATTAGCCAGTCGTACCGCCAGTTTTTTAACGCAGTTGCTGAATTTTTATGATCTGATGGTTCATAAATGGCTTTTTTTTGGTAGTTTGGATAATATCAGAGTTTACGGTTTTATTCAAAGTACAGTCTTGACTGCCAGAGGAGGATGAGTTATTAATGTTAGCCTTTTGGCAGTTTCTAGCAAGTTGGCTCTTTTCGTGGCAAAGAAGGCAGAAAAGGTTTTGTGCAGCAAAATAGACGTGTTACATTATTTCCACAACATTTATTGGAAGGGATTTCAGAATCTTACTGGCTTCTTCTTTCACGTACATTTATTTTCTTAAGCTTCGTATGCAAGCACATTTCAAGCTAGGCATACTAGCTTTGATGCAATTAAGTTTAAAGACTGGATTAATTTCTCTTTCATTAAGTTCCTGTACTGATTCCTGTATTAAGTTTCTTAACTACATTGCACAATTGGTTAGCTGTTTCAACGCTTTTGAAATAAAGGTAGATAAGAAACTGGGAGATTCTTGTAATATGCGTTATTTCAATCAGAGCTATATGTTTGGACAGTTCATAACAGTATTTAGCGACCAGGATGTTGTCGATTGCTCCCATAACGATGGCTTACTACTGAGCAGATGGCTTGAGTGATTCTGATGCCATTTGAAAATATGTTGCATGAGCTTGCTTTAGTACCCTATCTGTTAAATTTTAGTGGTTTTCGACAAGTTTCAAGGTGGTGTGTAGTTGGGTAAGTATTTAGTGCCTAAGTTGATGGTAACTGTAGGTTGTAGCTGTTAATTATCTGTAGAGATGAGTATAAAGTTGTTGATGTGTAGGTAAGATGTCACTTTTAACATTTTGAGGTTAGGGTAGCAGACCTACAAGCAGAACCATTCACTTTTTACTCAACCACTAGGATTAATTAAACTATTACAATAATTGCATTAATTTTAATCACTGGTGAAAGCAGGCCTTAGTGGCCTGCTTCTGAACACTTTTCACTAATTTATTAGTGCGGTATTACTCGTACGAGAATAAGGAAGCCAGAGGAAAACGACCACGTATCTTATATCACAATACCGTTTATACATCGTACAGTTGAAGTAATGTATAAGTTAAGTACGTAATACAATATTAAAGAAAAAAACAAATAAATACACGTTGTCAAATCATCATTAATTTAGCAAAATATACTATACAAATAATAAATTATTTCAAAAGTGTATTTTTTTAGGAAACTACATGTGATTAAACTGAAAGAAGACGCGCACAGAGAGTTAAAAAAGGTTTTTATTGAAAACAATTTTAAACTATAACTTGTTTTTAATTAGGGGCTTACAAGTTTAGTAATATAAGTTTTAGCAGCTTGAAAGATTAAAAAGGTTAAAAAGGAATAAATAAACCTAAATGTCGCCCTTGTCAATACAACAAACTCGCAGCTATGACGACCAAAACAAAAAATACAACTATCTATTTAATACGTACTTTTAACAGAAAAAGAGTATCTTACAGATTGCGATTTAAAAAAATTTCAGACTTAGCTGAAATTGAAATATAATGTAAAATAGTATGTTTGAAACATCATATTTCAAGAACAGCACCCTTAGCTTCAGCGTTGTTTAGTTATAACAAATTAAAAGACTATTTAAAGATCCGTGAAGATGTCGCAATGGAGATTTCACCAGCAACTCAATGTTAACGTCCAATATAACCTCAGAACGTATCTATACTTATACGTATAAATATACAGAGGGTTTTCGCCTCATGCGGCGTTGCCACATTTATTTTCACTTATATATTTCGGAACACGTATTGTATTTCAGAACACGCATTGACTATACATTGTGACACTACCCTCTTAACGAACGACTCCGACCTCGTAAAGCTTTACTTTGCGTGCTCGTGAAACAATAAATTATGCCTTTTGACAGAATTTCTAGATCCAACGTTTTTTCTCAAAATCAATAAAACTTAAAAATAAAAAGTTGCTAAAATACTTAACAAGGCTGTTCAGTAATGTAACATTCTCCCCTTCGTATGAAACTTGCGTGTCTTATACTTCTGCTAATTTAACAATCTTTTGACTCTGACGGATAAACAATCCATTTAAAGTTTTCACCTTGACCATCAAAATTCTATTATCTCTTCCTGAAATAGTAATCCTTATCACACGTTTTCGCCATTCATTCCTAGGTAAATTCATGTCAACGATTAAAACTAAGTCTCCAATTCTTAGAGGTACATCAGACTTTAGCCATTTCTTTTTAGGAGTTGAAGTTAGCAAATACTCTAGTAGTCATCGGTTCCAGAAAGTATCAGCAAATTGTTGAGTGGTTATCCTTTGTTTTCTAATGAATTTACCGTAAGGATCATATTTACAAATCTTTTGCTTCCAAAAGAAGAACCAAATAATAAATGATTAGGTGTTAGTGTTTCATCATCTCTCGGATCAGGTGACACATACGTGAGTGATCGAGAATTAACACAGTGCTGGATCTTATTCAAAGCCATGCTTAAAGTTTCCTCTCTCGGGTAATGATCTTTTAGGACAGTGTGCAAAGAATGATTTAATCATCCTTCTCCATGAACCTCCCATATGCGAAGCAGTGGGTGGATTGAATCGCCACTCGAAATTATTTTTGAGAGCAAAGTCAATTTGTGTGTCGGTGTTCAAAGCTTTGATCTTATATTTTAATTTCGTATTGGTTCCGCGAAGATTCCGTTCCGTTATCACTGTATAAAATTTGTGGAAATCCCCGTCTAGACGCAAAACGTTGGAGAGTTAAAATAGCTGAGTCGGTACTTAAAGTGTGCGTGATTTCAATATGAATGGCTCGAACGGTAAGGGACGTAAAAATAACACCCCAATATTTCATCTTTTACGTTCTACTGTAACTTGTTATGGCCAAAAATAATCAAAGCCGCAAAAAGTAAAGGGATTCGCGTCTAGAATTAATAGTATAAATTTTGAAGTCACAGTTAGGTACTCTTTCGATATGACCTCGAGCCCTTAATAAACCGTTTTCATCTAGATATGGCGAGAGATTGCTAATTTGATTGGCTGAGGAAAGATTTTTTTGTTTTGTAGTAAACTTATTTCTTTGTTTGAAGAAACATTTTGTATTTCTTTTACTCACAAGATTTAGGCACGTCTTCATTTTTCTATTTCTGTGACTCGAACTAATTTTTGCATTTTTGCGATGGCTTCTAAAATTCGTGATGTAACTCGAATTAAGCGTGTCCACGAAGAGAATCAATCGAAATTGGGTAACGAATTATTTCTTCTTATTATATTTGTCAGTGAAATAAACTGTTGCCTTTTTATCTCTTTTTGGGCTTCATCGGATAACTTCAAAGGTTTTTTTTTTCTACCGGGAACAAATTATCTGCTTCTCTAAGAAAGCGAGGGCCTAAAAACCACCTGCTGTTTGTTTTCAAAGCTTCAGGTGCATGACGAGTTATGCCATCAGTAGGATTTAGTTTTGTTAAAACCCACTTTCATTCGTGACTTTCAGATGATTCATCTGTTACGTCCGAACTTCTATAAGTAAAGGGCGGAACTCGTAGATTCGTTCTACAAACAATCAAATTTAATTTTTGTTCGTCAGGAACCAGCCGTCGGCTCAAAGGCCTTATTTGCTTTTACTTACAGTATACGTTTCTTTTAAATGGTATGAAGTGGTGTTAACGGTGTCGTACGCGAGCTGGCGTTGACCTACTGTTTAAGTTTATGTCTTATGTCATACGGTAGTAGCGTATCTTTTTCGTCTTTTTATCTCACGTCCTTGTAAAAGTCTTTGTCATACGTTGTCTATTTAAATATTCCTTGACATTCAATTTATTTATCAGGGTAAGGATTGTGTGTCAATCAATTAGAATATTGGATCTTGAAATGTTTCATATAATTTAGTAATTAAAGTATTATTGAATTAAGAAAGTAAGTGTAATCAACAACCAAGTTATGTCTTATCTGACGATTTAATAAATTTGGAAAAGCCAGAATAGTTGATTGTACAAATAATATAAATCATCAAGTTCAGATTCTCATTTACAATATTTATACAATTTATAGTTTTTCTAACATAACTTACTTCTATGATCGTTGGTTAGTCGCTGCTTACGCGTACGCAGTTGCAAGATCTTATAAGGTTGACCGCAACGATGATCCTAATCCTACACGAGAGTACTCGTGGCGATGACAATAATTAGGCTGCTGCTTTTAACGTTGGAACCCAAGTCGATGGTCCTTTCTTTCTTGTTCTTCCTTGATTCACTTTTGAGGCGAGTTTAAAGTGGCCTGGTTTGCTTGAGCTTTCGTAACACAGCTTAGTCACCGAACTAAGTCTTACATTTGCTTGAAGTGCACGCTTCTAACACGTAGCTTAATCACCGAACTAAGTCTTACATTCGCTTAAAAGACGCAATAAAACTCACTCTTCAACCTTTATAGTTACTTTAGAGCACTCGATGACAGAGAAAAGGCAAAAATTGTTATGTGCAAGGAGTTTTTGTACTCTAGCGTTTAAGGAGGACGCGTCAAGTTAGGGATACGAACTACTATTCAGAGCTTAACCTAATTACTCTTGATTGACAGTCGTGGTGCAATAATTACTTAGTAATTGATGGTTAAAACTGCTGATCTCTTCGATTTTACAGTACAAGTTGATGTCGAAATTGTTTATGATATGTCATGGGGACATACGCAGTAAAGAATATTGAAATTATTGAGTATTCACATTCTTGGATGTACCACTGCGAATTGATGTTGTTAGATAAGTGTTTTATAAGATTGTTTTAGGTTGCACGCGTAGTTCGAGTTTTGCGACGGTAGCTTATTTTAAAAGAAGTAAGTAATATGTCACGCGATTGCAGAAGCAGGTGTACCGTTCGATGGTTCAAGATCGCTGAGCTATTGCTTTTCATAATTTAAAAACGAAACTCAGTATTTCAAAGTAATAAATATTAAGTATATGACATTGGATATCTCACATCTATTTTTCTTAATCTATTCATAACAAAAGTTTTGTAAGTCTTTGAATCGGAACGTATCCATTATAAAACGATCTTGGAATCTGACCTAAAGACTTTCGTTTCGACTTCAAACTTGTGTTCTTGTACAACAATTGATGCCAATCTGACGCCTAAAAGTTTAGCTTATAGTTCTAATCGAGGTATTGTTGTTGGTTCAACAGAAGCTACTCTACTTGTTTAAAATTATAAACGAGATGTGATACTCTCTGTTAGTTACCTTTAAACGCCAATAGAGAACCGCAGCATATGCTTCCTCGCTCGCATCACAAAATACAGGTAGCTCAGTAGATAAAATATCTGCTCCTCCAATTTTATAATAACGAATTATTCTACATGATTCCACGTTATTTGAATTACCGAGCCAAAATTTCCATTGTACGTATTCTTTCTCGTGTAGTTCCTCGTCTCACATGACTTTAGTTGTCCAAAAATTTTGTATTAGAATTCGAACATTAATTGTAAAAGGTGAGAAAAACCCTACAAGATTAAAAACTGACATTGCAGTGCTCAAGCATTTTCTTTTTGTGGGTTTTGGTGAATTTTTCCGTAAATCTTTAAAAATTTTAAGCTTACCAAAATTAAAACCGCATTCGTCAGAATTTGGAAGCCAATAAATACCTAAAACGCGTTGCTCTAAAGTCAGATTTTATCAAATTTACCAAAAAATTTTCTTATTTAACAAGGTTACAACTTTTCAAAACATTTAAATCGTTGCTTGACCAACTATGCATTTTTCAATTTACTGCGCTGTTTGTTTTTATTACTTTTCTGATTTGCTTGATCGCTTGTTCTACTGTATTTAAGCTATTTAAATAATCGTTCGTACAAGTATTTGTTAGGATGCTTTTGTCGCTGCGGGACAAAACGATTCTAATTCTTTAACGTTTTTGTTTTAATAAACAATGCTGAACAGGGGTAGGATTTCGCGCCTAAAATTATAAAGGTCATAACATATTCTTCATATTCTTGAGGATAGATATCAGATCCATTTTCTCGCCACAAAAATCTTTGATCTTTGAGCGTCTTGGTCTTCTTTACAGATTTTTATTTTGAGAAACATGTCGCGTATATCGCAATAAAATTTTGACGAAGTCTTATTAAAATTCCTATTAAAGATTTTAGCAAATCTGGGCCTGATAAAAGCAAATCATTGGAATTTGTTGAGTTATTTTTTGCAGTTGCATCGAAAACAAGTCAATCTCTTCCTGGTTTATTTATATTTTTAACGCCAAAAAAGGTAATCACTAGATAGGGCTTTTCGGCTTCGAATTAACTTTTTAAGCGTGACCAGCGTCGATCAAACGATTTATTTTGAAAATATACATTTTTGCATAGTTAGCATCTCTATATAGTTTCTTCTTGAGTAAATAAATCCTGTTTTTAACATTTGCGTGACTTTCTGGAATATTTATGCTTGCATATTTCCAGGTTAAATAGATTTTTCACTCGTTTCCAATGCTATGACTAGTACTCTCCAAAATTTCGAGTGCTTTTTTGTGATTTTCTGAACTCGAGAAATGGTAGTGACTCCTATGATTTTTACATCAAAATACTTTATAATTGTTTTATTTAGATCCAAGTTACATTGATTCGAGCAAATGCTCAAAGTATTTTTGAAAACATTAAGACAACATAAATTTATATTTCTCAAATTCATAACTTACCCTCGATGAACTTTAAGCACAATTATTTTGTCCAATGAACATACCTGGAATAAAATTATTAAAAGCATCGATTTTGGTTTCCGCTTCTTTTTGACGAATTTCTGAAACCTCCGTCAGCAAATTGAAAGGAGGCAAGAACAAATCACTCACAACTACAACGTTTTTTATCCTTAACGAGGTATTGTTAGCATTAATTTTAAAAGAAACTTTTCTGTTGCAAATTGAAACCGGCTTTTTTTGTCCCATCACTCAAAGGGCTTAACTTTCATGAGTACTTGCCGCTCCTATCTCCTTTACAATCTTTTTGTTCATAAAAGTGACTGAAGCACTATCATCTATTAAGGCAGAAATATTTTTTGATTTTTTTCGCCTATAACGTAAATTGGTACAAGTTTTAATAAAGTGCTGTCACATAGTCAGCCTAAAGTATTATTCACAATCTCAGAAGTGATTTAAATATCTGAATCCTTAGACACAGTTGCTGAGAGTTTGCTCGCTTTGTTTTCTCGAGAAAAAAATTTTGCCGCGTGAGTTGTTTGTCTCAAGTTTCGGAAAAAAATGTAAAAGTCAATGATGGTGACAATTACACTGATTACTGGACGCTCTTTTCTCACAAGCATCTCTCGCATAGTTATTTTTAAGACAATTAAAGCAAAGCTCTTGTTTTAGAGTTATTCGCCAGCGTTCTCGCATCGGTTCTCGCGAAAAATCTCGACACGAATCGATATGATGTTTGTTATTGTAATGAACACAATGCAAATCATTATTCGTTTTTTGATTAGAATCATTTGAAAAGGTTGCAAATAATTCTCGATGTTTTTTATCTCTCGACATACATTCACTCTGAGAATTTGAATTTCTCTTAGAGCTAGAAGACTTGTGTAAATCAGTTATTCCCGCTTTGGAGGATGTCTCAGCTTTATTGATGAGAAATTTAA
The DNA here is from genome assembly GCF_036245765.1 of Copidosoma floridanum. Lineage (NCBI taxonomy): Eukaryota > Metazoa > Arthropoda > Insecta > Hymenoptera > Encyrtidae > Copidosoma > Copidosoma floridanum. The sequence goes on from NW_028321888.1 coordinate 4,990,878, forward strand.
AGATTTTCTCAAAAGGGGATTTTCCGTAATCGCGAAGCATGGTTACGAGAAGTTTTAAATGAACTTCTTTACGAAATTGAGGGCTGTTCAGATGACCAGAGTTATTAATAGACTTCAAAACTTCTATGACATTTTTTATTTTCAAAGCACATTCAATTAACTTAATTTTTCCCGAATCAATGCTTCGTAATTCTTCTACATTCTAAACTAGTCTTTCTAGAATCGTTGAAGTATTTCCGAATCTAAGTTTTAACGTTCGCATGATATTCGACGTGCTGTTACTTGCTGCGAATAAGGTTTCGACTGCTTCACGAGCTTTACCACAAAGTGATTAGAAAAGTTGATCTGCATTTTCTTTATCGGAATAATTTTCCGTCGTAGTCGTAGAATAAAACGAGTCTTTGAATCGCTACCATTCCAAAGGATCTACTAAAAAGGTTGGTAGTTTTTTCGCAGGCATTCTACTCACAAAGCTTGCATTTTGAGTCTCACAAAATTGATTTCTTATGGAATTTTCAATTATCGATGCTAGGCGCTCCATCGGATCCGTGATACTCTTTGTTTTTAAAAATTTACGTGCCCGAGGATAAAAAAGGAATGAATAAAACTGAATGTCGCCTTTTTCAATACAGCAATCTTGTAGCTATGACGACCAAAATAAAAAAAAAGTTGCTCTCTCGGTCTGACGTCCACAAATCGAAATTGTGACCTTGTTTGCTATTTAACAAACGACTTTGGCCTCGTAAAGCTTTTCTTTGCGCTCTCGCAAACAATAAATTCTGCCTTTTCCCAGAATTTCTAGAGGCAACGTTTATTCTCAAAATCAATAAAATTTAGAAATAAAGAGTTAGTAAAATACTAAACAAGACTGTTCGGTAACACCACAGAAAGAGCTAAAAATAATTTTTCTTCAGAAGAGAACTGTTCATACAAATCCTCGGGATTTCTTATATGATAAAAATGCTTTAGGAAACTTCACTTTTTTACTAGTTACTGGATTGGTGATGAATAATCTATATGTTTATTTGACAAGCAATATATACAGTGAGAAAAATTCACTTTGATAAAGAGTGTAGCGGAATAGTATTCGCTATGTGCAGGAATCTGAAACAGTACCAGCTGCACATATAACAACAGCGGTTGAGTGGTACTTGATCACAAGATTACGTAGCCTCTTACGAGCTACAAGTGTTGACCATTATTTTTAATTAATTTTTTCGCATCTTTATTTATTTAGTATTCGCATTTGTTACATTTTTTTGTTTATTTTTCATACATGGCTTTAAAGAGCATCATTTCTTAAAAATTTTATTCAGCAATATGCTTACTTAATGATAGAAAAGAATCGATTGAACTATTAAAGAAACGATCAAAAAAATTTAAGAAATAAACGTTGTAAAAGTTTATTGGATGCAATACTCAACAGTGCCTTAATTATTTCTGAAAATTTTGAAAAAGAAAGAAAAAATTGGAAATATTTTTATATTACTATCAATATATATATTAGAAATCCAAGATACATGCAACAACACTATCGAGATTCAATAGCCATTATGCGCAAATGTGGTAGACCAGATTTGTTGATAACAGTTACAAGTAAATCAAAATGGACAAAATAAAAATTAATTTTACAATTTTTTTTCCAAAAAATACGACACCAAATAATACACCAAACGTTACAGTCATATTATTTCAAACCAAATTACAATCTATTTTAAATGATTTTACATATACTCAGATTTTTGGTCAAGTATTGGCTTATGTTTATACAATTAAGTTGTAAAAACGTTGTCTAGCGCATGCACATCTTCTAATAACGTTGCATCCTAAACAAAAATTAATCACAATAAAACACATAGACAACATTATTTCTGCTGAAATATTGTCAATCAATGATAAGTTTACGAAATTAGTTATTAAACATACGCTTCATGGTTCTCACACTTCTCGAAACCTTGTTTTAATAATTGCAGAAAAATTGTGTAAATAACTTTTCAAAGCCTTTTGCCAACGCTACAACTTAAAAAAATAGTTGCCCAGAATATAGAAGATCAAATAATAATTACAATAATCATATTCACAAAACTAAAAATAAACATAAGATCCCTGTAGACAGTTCTACGGTTGTGCCATACACAAAATTTTTTTTAATGAAATCTAAATTGCCCACTAATGGTGAATACTGTGTTTCTATACAGAGTATAAAATGTATTTATGACTACATGCATGAAGGTGATGATAAAGCATTTCTCAAAATTCAATGTTATAATGATTCTAAAAAGGAGATTTTAGACAAAATTAAAAATTATTTTGATGGCAGACACTTAAGCCCGATAGAATCAGCGTAGGGATTAAAAGTATTCCTGATTTGTGGTAGAAGTCATAATGTAGTGAATTTAGTTGTGCAAATTGAAAACAAACAAAAATTAGTATTGAAAGAAAATAATATCGAATACAAAATAAAAATATGAATAAGAGGAATCCAAGAACAGTGAAAATGATACGAAGAATTAATAAACTCCAAGGGCTTACTGTTCAGTCTTTTATTCAGTTGACTTATTAGTGGAGTTTATTTATTCTTCGTAGAAAATAAAAAATTGGCAAACTCTATTAACTGCTTGATTTGGACAATAAGGACAAAAATATATTTACAGTTCCTTTTAAAAACGAGTAAAATACGAGAAATGTAACTATGATTTATCTTCCAAAAAATGAGAAGTATGGCCTGTGCTGTTTTGACGATATGTCAATATAAAAAAAGTTTCTCATGCTTTTCATATATCTATATAGTTATGAAATTCAACACACCTTTTTGCATATTGTTAAAATTTCTATTTTTTTGTGTGTTTTATGGTGTTAAGGTTGTTAAGGTTATTATTACTGTGAACTGACGATAATTAACAATAATTTTTGAAAGCACGGCGATTTCCAGCTAAACTGAATTGGTTGAGTACCGTTGATTTGCATGAACGTCCTTAAAGTAAAGTATTGGCTTGTCGATTAAAGCTGTAGTTCAGTTCAAAATGTTAAACTCAACGGTAATTAGGAGTGATTAAAATCAAATTTAAACTTTCTCTAGAACTAAGCTATAAATAAAAAGCAGAAACTTGATTTTCACAAAAATTTGATCCTGGTTCATTGACGATTTCCTTGCTGTAGCTCTGATAAGGGTAATAATTATAGGTCACCCTTAAGCTATTCGTCATAAGACGCGACTACTAGTGCCGAAGAGTCCTTACAAAAGTAAATAAAATAGCTTAAGTTGAAACTACATTCTTTACCATTTTACGTGTTCAAAAGAAAACCGTGGAAATTCAGCGCCATTCTACAATGTAAAAAAGTATCAAGTGGTGATAACTGGATCTAAAACCTTCTCGCACTCGTCTCATAACAAATTTCAGATAAACCCGATATACTCCTCATAGATCGCGTGATCCAGGAAAGTGTCTTTCCAACTTACGGCACCGTTGAAAATAGGATGAGAGTGCTTACACATGTCAAACGTATACATTTTGAACTTCTTTGCTTGTTGTGTTCGCTCCTTTCCCCCTCTGTACTCCTAGGCCTTAATAATAAGTTGCTTTCGGACACTTTCAGTAGAATCATTGTACATTTTCTGATAATTTTAACGAATCAAATAGCATTTTTAGAACGTTTGGAAGACATTAAGTAGTTGGCTGAAAATGCCACTGATTTCGCTATTCAAAATTATAATGATTCATAACTATAAATCATACTGTTAAAATAGGATGCTGCAATATAAACCTTCTTATTTTTTTAAAGTAGCATATAATTTATGAAAATATATTTAGCACTATTTGTTAAGTGTTACCGAAAAAGAAGGTTAAATTTTTGGTGTAGGAAACTTGATGTTACAAAGACATTTCATGTCTCCACATGACTAAAGTTTGCAACGTTGTATGGAATAAAAATTGATGAAAAATTTTATTTTTTTCTTATTAACACACTTAAAACACTTTAACAAGAAAGGCTCCCCATAAACTTTAAGATCACAAAAACGTACCTCTTCTGTCCGTCCGTTCATCTTCTGCACACTATCTAAGTACCCTATCCACTCTGCTACGAGTGACTCATTTTAAGGATAAACCTCTTTCTTCTTGTGTGGTTCGTAACTCATCTCTTATTTTGACTATTTATTAGTTAATTGTTTTTGACTATAAGTTATATTAGATCATAAATTATTTATTTGATAAGCTTTTCTTTTTTTTTATATATATATATATATATATAATTAAATAGTTCTTTCTGATACTTATAAATACATGTTTTTTACAATACATGATCTTTCGATCTATAAAATTTTATAAATAAATTATGTATAAACAATTAATAATAAACATAAGTTAAGTTTGTTTACTAACTTACAGTAGGATACTAAGTGTTCAAAGTTATTATAATAACACTAAATTTTATTAAAATTTAAGTAGTTATAGATGTTCTATCATAGTTCGAAAAAAACTTTTTTCAACAACAAAATCTTATGAATAGGAATACATAATGTCATGTATTATTATTAAATAACAAAACGATGATTATTAGAATAACTCTTAAGTAAATATAAAAAGTTATGTATGTAAGGTAATGGAGGGTAATTCCGGAAACTTAAAAATTAGGGGGTATATCCGGACAGCTGTAAAGCTTATTTGAATCCACAATAATCTAGGTAAGTAACAGTAGACCAAAATATATTTCAATTTAGTAGATCAATATTTAAGTAAATGATCTAAATTTTTAGTGTGACACCTAACTATTATCAAATAAATAAATGAATTGGTATGTCGCTCTTCCTCATGTAAATTTATACCCTTTCGAGATTACCTTCCATTATATACCATTGATATTTGTACAAGGCAGCAGTCAGACAAACTTAAAATACATGATGCGCGGGTCCTCTTACAGAATTATGGAATAAAAAATTTGCACGTACTTAAACTGCATTAGAAGTGGTCACGATACATAACTTTCGCAATGATATTATACCATAGTCATTTTATTAATCACGTTACAAGCAGCGTTACTTTCTTGTATGCATATATAACCTTATCAAGGTGATTTGCCCAATTAATTAACATTACTGTTTAAGTAGTGCTTTTACGTGTCCGAATACTGCCTCCATTCCAGTGGGTCCTTATCATAGGTGTCCGACTTCAGCGACAAACGACGTCAAGTTTTAAAACTAATTATTCAATAATTTTTTAGTAGAGGCAATAGCTTTTTTTTTTAATCAATACAAAAAAAGTTGTTTGATAGTAAAAAACTATTGTTTTGTTGTAAGAGTGTGATATTTCGTCTTAAACAAAAGCGATTACTTTTTTTCCTCAAAACTATCTAGATATACTCTACTTCGCCTTATGTATCATAAACATGTTTGGTTACATTGCTTTTTTTTTTTTTTTTTTTTTTTTTTTTTCTTTTTAATTCTTTCAAAACCAAACGTTTAATTTATAAATTATTTTTTTTCAACATAGATAAATACTTTATTTTTATTTTTGCAACTTGATAAAGCTACGTATGATTAGCCGTAAGAGAATACTGGTTTTCTTGAGTTCAAACCAATATTATCGACTTTGACCTTGAGATTTAATGATTGTTGGAGCAAATCCTGCAGCTATAAAGAATTGACTACAATATAAAATTAAAGGTGGTAAAGAAGGATTTCCAGTGTTTCAGTTTCTGCAGCTAATTTTTAAAGAATTTTCTTATTTGAGAAACTGGTGTTCTTATGTGATGTAGGTATAATACTTTTAACCGAACAAATATTTCAATTACCAAACATTTTAGAACACGCATTTAATAATATTTACTTTTCATAATAAAAACAAATACTTATTTGTCATTTGAAAATTTCTAATATCTATAAAATTAATAATTCAATAGTCTTGAAGAATAATACTTTGAATTACGGTTTTTTTTATAAATCCCAACCCCCTAACTTTTTTGATTGAACATATTTCTAATAACCATTTAATCTAAATCAAATGATTAAATTTTAAAAATCAATCTTAGCTTAAACGAATAAAACGACTTCGATTAGCCAGTGCTTGTTTACTTAATCTCATATGTACATTTAAATTTACCGCCTTTTGTCCCTCACAACCAATCAGATCACGGCGTATTCTGTCGACAGTCACGTGACACTTATTCTTTTAGGAGAGGATTAAATCCCCATCCTAAATAATCAAATAATCTTCTGGTAATTTTTTGTTATCGTTTTTTAATTCTATATTGTTAATTTTGTAAACACGCTCTCCATATCGTTTCAATCTAACGGAAGTCTACAAGTTCTATGACTTGACATACTATTTGGAAGTAATACTTATGCTATGACAGTCTAATTTTTAATATAAATAAATTTTTCTTGAATCTCTAAAACCATCGATGAAGAAAAATTCATAATTTTTTTCGCAAATTGTATAAAACATTTTTTTCGATCCTTACTTTAATTTATGTACAATGAGTCAAACAATTCTTTACTAAAACAAATTTTTCATCTATAAAACTTCTTGTATCTTTGATTCGTTATAGGTAAATTATAGTATGTTATGTACGAATTTGCAAAGGCTTCGACTTATGAACTAAGAGGTTTACGGCAGGAGCCGAAGGTGAGGGCTGTAACAAAGTTTGTACAGAAGCCTGTTTGAACGAGTTTCGTATACAATTTTTCCGCCTGAGAACCCAAAATCAAGCGGCGAAGGTGCTATTTTGAGGTTAGAAGGCGGAAAAAATATTTACATGATTTATCTTCTAATTGTGAAATTTAGTTAATATATCAAAGAGTTTGATTATCTCTACTATCAACAAAATCTTTTTTATTATTTTTTAAATTAATTTTGTATTTTATTACCTTGTATACTATCCAGATTTTAGAACCACGCAGAAAATTGACTTAATTCATTAGGAAACCTTAAAGAAATTGCTTTTTTCAAAGTATCAGTTTGAGAATTACGGTCGATTTAACCTGTTCCGATTGCAGTGTCTTAAAACGTCTGGTATTAAATTTCTTCATGTGTTTTAATTATGTAAATTGTTTTTTAAGGACGTCGCCTCGTTTACTCTATATAAAATAAGTTGATAAGAAACCCTTCATTATCCTTTGTAGATGTTTTGTTTAATCTACCTATTAAAATATTTTTTATTACATTTTCTCTTTTTTCCAAAATTTTTAGTTTGTTATTAATACTTTATTGATTCTGCAAAATGATCAGGTTTGTTTAATTACATCCAAGCTGTTGGTTGCGATTGATAATTTTACTCTCTTTCAAATATTTTTTTTATCGATTATAAGCTTAAGTACCCAGTAGTTTGACACCTTTGACAGTCGAAATTTTCTTTGCTGATTTATAAAAAACTAACAAAAAATGATGTTTGAAAAAACATTGCACTAATTGTTAAAAATTTTTTTTTATTTATTAGAAAAAAAATTGAAAATATCAGCTTAATAAACAAAGAAAAAAATTAATATCAAAGAAAAACCATCAAGACCCAGTATCTGGACACCAGTGTCCAGGTACTGGGACCAACATGAGACTTGGGACCAGTAGTTGGATACCCCAATGTTAATTAAATACAAAAGAGGTTAAGGTAGACCTAATTTCAAAATGCTTTTTTACATCTCTCAACTACTGAATGATTATAATCTTTTTTACTACATAGTATAGTTTCTGGTCATCATTCAACTTTATTTTAGTTTTTAACAGTAACATTAACATATTATATTTAGTAAGGTACATGTATCATTCGTTGGCCACCAAAAAGTGGTTCCAAAGTTTGGCCACTAACATAATTTTTTAATTCAAACAAATCGTCGTAGCTGTAAAAAAAATTCAAACTAAACTTTAGTTTAGGGTTTATTTAGGATTTATTCTAAAAAATCATTTTAGTAGTATCTTATTTTTAATAAGTTTAAAAGTAATTGAAATGAGACTTCGTACTCGTACTATGCTATGCATTACATTTCTCAGTCCATTGGTTTCAGAAAATCGTCACACTTTTTAAGCTTTTTAAAATTTTTTTTAGTATTATTATTATTATATGACGCACGTAAATGAAGCTAAAGCTGTGTTCAATTAAATTAAATGAGTAATTTATTATAAATTTGTAAGTTTTCATTCAATTTCACGGTGGCTATTCTTTGGTACACGTATCTCGTTGTTCGACTAATAACTGGCCGCTCTGACCATCTATTGGGTCGTGTCATAGTTAACGTAGCCAAACGATTAGCCAGTGTATAGCAAGCACTTGTAACGTGTATCGGATCGTGATTTTAGAGTGTTCTTTACCTTATTAAATACTGAATATGTAGTTTTTTAAGATATTTTATCATACTCGCAATAAATGTAAGTATAAATGGCGATACAATCTTTTCATAGTTCATGTATTTATTTTGGTCTTAGTTCAGTACTTACTTATAATTTGTTTATTTTAGTGTCACGTAAATTTGATAACCTGCAATTACAAAAAACAATTTTTTTCCAATATTAATCCAGTTGTTGTTGTTTATTGTGTATATGTAAGTATAATTATTTATGTATATAAATTGAGTATATTGTAAACACGTATTGAAATCACACACAAAATATATTTTTTTTTTCTTTTATTGAAAATGGACAACAAAATTAAGTCTACTGTGAAAAAAAAGACAAAAGCTTACAACTAAAAAGACATGTATAAAGCACTAAATGCCATTGAAAAGGGAATGACTAGTCTTGAAGCATTCAGTATGTTTAACATTCCAAGAAGTACTCTTCAAGTTGAATTTAATTATACTATCCCAGTTGAATGCAAGGGTGGACAAAGTACATATTTAACAACAGAGGAAGAGCAAATCAGAGTTGATTGGATTTTACACTGCTGTGAAAGAGGTTTTCCTGTGACGAAGTCTATTTCACTCGATGCTGTGCAAAATTCTGCGCAGCCCCATCGGACCACCACTTGCCCAAGAAATCGATGAAAAAAAAAAATTTATGATCAGATGACAGAGTTACAGGCACAAAAAAAATCAAGTTTGCAAATATCAAAAAGGAAAAACCATAAATTTTATTATTAAACATTTTTAAATAATTATGAAATTATTTTAGAAGATTTTCAAATGTCATTATTAAAATATTTAATAGATATATGTTATTAGATAATCTCATTCAGCCAAAGCATGTAACTCGTTAATTATTTGTAAGTACTTCTTATTAAAGTACGTTTCCGTAAAAATATGCTAAAAATAAAAATTTTATGATCGAATGTTTGTTCTACTGTTTATTCCATCAAGTACTATCCTCAGTAATTTGTTATTAATTTAATATCTTAGTATTACATAAATTCAGTACCGTAAAATTGATTGGCCAACTAATGGGTCTTGAAATTTGGGCCACAGGGACACATTATGTTTGGCTTGGCTAAAGTTTAAGTCATTTGACTTACTTGAACATAATATATTTATTAATTTTGGCATTTGTAAATAATATTTTTAAATATTTTCTTAGTTGTAATAGATTCTAGCAAAAATAAAATGAAAAAAAGTTATTAAAAAAAATAAAAAATTTCAATAATTTATGCGTATTTTTAGCACCAGCTCACTAAGGTAGCCAACGAATGGTACATTTACTTTAATAATCAATAGTTTTAAGTGTTTTTTACTGTCCAAGTACCAGGTATAGAAAAAATCTTATGTTATCTTATGTTATCGAATGGAAGCTATTCTTGGACAGAGTTATTTATATTTTTCGATGTGTTTAACTCTGATAAACATCAATAAAAATTATAATAATATATATTTTGCAACTTTAGTTATAAAATAACTTGAACGTTCTATGCACAACTATAAATTATAATTTTTAGCGATTTTTTCCGTGTCCAAGTACTGAGTATAGGAACACTTCTATTTTATTGAAGGGATCTATTATTGAACAGCAAACTTACATGCTTTCGCATTTAAAACATATTTTTTCACTTAAAAACGAAAAAGAGTTTTAAAGATATTTTTTTTTTATCTGGCATTATTATGCATTGATAGATTATAAATAAATTTGTTTTTCCTATTTGAAAACGTCTTCTATTCGAAAATGTTAATTATATTAGACCGTCCAAGTACTGGTGCTATTTTTATTTCTGTCCATTTACTGGGTACTTTACCTCAAGTTTTTGTTTGTTTCCGAGGCAGATCACTGAGTTAACAACTGTATGACCCTAGCATAGATTGGAAATGCTTGTTGTCTCCTAGCTACTTTCATCAGACCTACGTATCTAAGCATTAACATAACTACTTATTTTATTAAATGTTTCTATATAATACTATACTACTAAATATTACTATATATATATAATTCTTTAGATTAATGCACACCATTTAACGTTCATATAACATTTAACAAACACCATTGATGAATTCTCTCCCCTTGGTACAATTCTTATGAGGATCAGCGAACAGCTTTCGAATTCACGTACTGCTTTAAGCTGTAATACAGATGCTTAATTTGTCAATCTTCAAACGGACTACTTTGATTTCATTACGTTCTACTTAAAATGTACATGATTACAAATTTTTCTTTCTTACACATATTTATTTAACATCACCATTATTATTGTTTAATTTACTTCACTGATTTTGTAATTCGACTTATTACAATGAGCCTTCCTAATAGAGCAATACTCCTTCAGTTTGCATTATTGTATAATTAAGTGTCATTCAAATTTATGTATGCATTAGTATCATACCATTTAAAAACAAATAACAAATTAAGATTTCTTACACAGTGTATCAGCAATACTGTCAAAAAAAGCTTAGCCCAAAAACTTTATACTTATACATAAACTGGAATAAAAATAATAAAAATCAATTTATGATCTTACTCCCAGTTATATAAATGAATGAGTTTTAAATTTTCCTTATAAGGTAAAAGCACCAGTACGTGAACACTTTTTCCATAAAGTCTTTGTTTTCTCATTTTTATTGATTTTCTGATTTGCATAACAACAGAACAGTCATTGCGCCAGTAAGTTTATATTTTTTCCTTTAAAAAAAAACAAAAAAGTGTTTCTAGGTCATGTGTACAATTAATAAATTAATTTTAAAGTTTTTTTACCAATGACCCAGTAGATGAACAGCGTGTTCAGGTATTGGTAACGATACGTATTTTTGACCGAGTACTTGAACATCCCATGTTAATTAAATGGGAGAGAGGTTATGTTAGCTGCCTTCTACTGATTTCTATTTTTATTATGTATTGCAAATAACCAAATCGAAAAATTTCTTTCTAATTTCATTGGTAACATATTATGAAAACTATAACGACTGGCTTGACATACTATTATTATTGATTAACAGTGATTCCAATCGTTTTTATGTGTTCAAGTACTGGGCATAGGTAAAACCTAATGGTACCAGTACCTGAACAGTCTCACAAGCCACCTCATACAAGTTGCACGAATAAATAATTTTTTTCTCGTTGAGTATAAAGACTTACTGAAATATAAATTTTGTTTTATCTACAGAACGATCGAAGGATATCAGAAACATTTTTTTTTTTATCCACTTAAATTGAAAATAGTTTATTCAAGCTGTTCAATCTACTGGTGCAATTTTAGGAAGTGTTCACGTACTGGTGCTTTTACCTTAGTCCATCCTTTTGCGTCCGGAACAAAATGAAAAAAATGTATAAAAATTTTATATTAAGGGTTTATAGGGTCTGTAATGCCAATAAGATATTTTGGTAAAAAAAAAAATAATGAGTAAAAATAACAAAAATGACATTTCCATACACTTACAATGTTATATATATTTATATATATACATATAGAATTTACAAGAGAATTATATTTACTAACGTTTATTCATGTATGTATAAGTTCATTTTTTAAGTTTACATTTCGTAATTTTTAAATAAAACAATATGTATACCTGTATGTGTATGTGTAGGTGATGTGCGTGTGTGTGTGTGTGTGCTAACTAAAAATAAAATGAATAAAATGAAATGTATACATATGTGAATAAATGTACACAAATATTGTGATTATTGATTATAAAATTGTTTTCATTTACTTAGCTAATTGATCATATTTACTTTACCAGGATGGATATTTATATGTAAGTAAAATGTATAAATGTTTTTCTTTACACACATACGACACGCACACGTATGTACACATATGATGGTCCGTGAAGGTCAGTAGCGCCTTCGTCGGGTTGTCCGAAAGTGGTATTCGGGCCGGCCGGGGCGTGGTAAAAGAAAAAGAAAGAAAGAAACAAAAAAAAAATGGATGGGACAGTGGGGTGTCTGGTAGGTCTGTGGGGCGATAATAAAGACCAGTGATGTTTTTAGAAAAAAAAAAAAAAAGTATTTTTACATAGAATTACCGTCTGTTAAAAGAGTTATAAGTTTTTACCAGATGTGTATGTGTAAATGCATTGTTAACCTTAGATTTGAAGTAATTTTTAATGACATTCAAGCATATTTTTGTGAAGATTCTGCGTGATATGTATTTACGTTGTTGCAGCTTATATTAATTCGCTGCACAGTTTTCTATAACTAGAGTACGTACAACGCCACTTTTAGTTATTGTAACTACTTTTGTGCATGTGAACAATGTAAGATAGTAAAAGTAAAATAACATGATGCATTCATATTTTTCGAAAAAATTGTCTTTTTTGTCTTTCCTCACAGTAAAGTTTGTGATCCTGTGAAGAAAACGTGTGTTGATGCCAAATACTTTTTCCTTTGTAAGGTCACTTTTAAAAGTATTGACGCCCTGAAATTTTAATGTTTTCATGACAATAGTCTTTTTTATTGTCCACTTATTAGTTATTGTTTTGTGTATTACATAATCATAACCTTAAAAATTACATTGAGTTAAGGTGGCTCCAAGGGCCTCAATGTTAAAATTACAAATAACCCAACCGAGGTTAATAAAATTGAATTATATTCTTTGAATTCCCATCTTTCTATTCGTATAAAAAAAATTAAGGTTGACGATGAAAATCGTAAGAAATCATGCTTACAAAATCGTAGTTTTAAGACGGGTTGGATAGGAAATGCAAGCTTACGCTATATACAACCTACTGCTGCACTTATATAAATAACCCGTAAGATGTAAAAAATATACTATCTTGTATATATTATTACGTAGTTTTCGATGACATGAGAAAAGTGTCTTGTTATCGAACAAAATCTTTAAATAATCGGAGACTAAGTATACAGTTGCGAGTGCAAGTCAGCTCTCAGCTGTCTGCATTCTGCAGAGTACATATATATAGTTATAACTACAGCTGAGCAATGTTGCCACATTCTTGAACTTAGGAGCGTACCGTAACAGTTCATCAATTAGGGCACCATAAAACTTTTTTGTTTTTTTATATTAACTCACTAAAGTAACAGATAAAATGTAGGATATGGCTTACAACAGTCTCTACGATAATTTTATACCATATTTTAAAGAAAATAATGATTAATTTTTAGTCTCCCCATTTTGATACGGCACTAGGCGCTGGAGCCACCTTAATTTCAAAGCTATTTCATTGAATCAAAAAGCACTTTGCACAAAATATGGAGTTCTTTCTCTGTATTTCAAAAAGTGGCCCTGAATCTTGTCCATCTTTTGTTGTAGCAAGGCTACCACTGTAATTCGTCGTACAATTGAAAAAAATAGTTTTGTATTTTTTGTTTCATAAATCATTTATGCGTAAATTAAACTTGAATTTTAATGATTAGTCATGCGTTAATTATCGAGTTTTTTATCAATATGCGCGCAATCAAAAGTTTTTTATAAGAACTTCATAAAAATTTAAACAATCCAAACGTATTTCAAAGTTGAGTTCGAAAATTTCATAGATTTATGTTTCAGGTTGTAAATATTCTTGTAAATAAAATAAGAAATTTGATTCAAATATGAGTACTACAAGTAAATCTGTACCTACAAGCAAAAATATAAAGACCAAAGTGGCACATGGCAAAATAGATCATAAATCTTCGGAGTGTCTAAAGTCTGACAAATTACAGGTAACTCATAATGTATATATTGATAAACACATAAATGTATGTAAGTGGTAATAAACCTTTGTTTCCTTACGATTACAATGCATTATCCAATGTTAATCATGAAAAAATGATTTTCTTTTATACTTATAATATCTTGCTATTTATTACTAGTTTCAACTTTTCCTTACTTTCCGCTACGTGTACATTTTGTCCTGCCCATCAATAAAAAGAACTTACAGTTTCAAAAAAAGTAAATTTTTCTTATTTCATACCCACATTTTTTTAAAATAAAACTTTTAGAGGAGATATACATAGAAAACTAATTTGTAAAAAGAGCAAGCGAGCGAATAAGCGAACATTGATGGAGATATACACAGCAACGCCTAGCCCTGTTCTATTCTCTTTAGTACGGATTTTCATACACAGTGTAGTACGAACCTCCTTATTTCATCAGCTCTGATTGTCGAACCCCAGTATTTATAAATATAGATTTTTTTCTTGTTTAAGTGAATTATCAAATGTACGTAACGGACGTATACGGCTGTTTACTGCGTTTACTCTCTCTCTCTCTCACACAAGTCCACAGTGCAGCTGTTTATCCATTTTCCTGCACTGTCAATTGTAAGTGCCGCTGCTGCAAGCAATCGATAATTGTAACGTAGTTGCAAAAGGACTTTGAACAGCCCCCTTCTGTAGCTTAGGTACGATTTCACAAAAGGTGTTAACTGTATCTCTGGCGATTTCTCTTTCTCTATATCTCTCTGTCTCTCTTTCTCTCACTCTCTCTCTCTCTCTCTCTCTCTCTCTCTTTCGCAGATTCATTGCTAATGTTCACTTTACTACAAAGATCCTGGTTTTTTGGCCTAGCTTACTTACACCTTCGTGGAGTTTTTATCAGGTACACCACTGCTTAGAGCCTGGGCGGTGCCCCACCTATCTTTCTGACATCCTTGACGTCCTGGTGCTTGGAGAAAAAGCCTCTTTATTTACATTGTACTGCTTTAACCTTGCTGAAGTTAAATGCTGTTTGAATCCTTGACCCGATGCAATATTTCGTTGGCTGCTCTATGTTGCTGCTTTGGCTGCTGGCTTGTGATAGCTGTGCTGCTGGCTTGTGATGGCTGTACTGCTGGTGACCGTGACCTGGTGAGTGTTCTCTGAGAGTACACCTTGGTAATTTGCTGGCTTCGTAGATAAGTGAATCATCTGCTGGGTGACTCTCACATGTCTATAATTGATAATGGCGTCATCTTGCGAGGTTATTATGAGTAGATATACTTACGTCCCATCGGTACCTTGTTTCTACGGGATACTACTTACTTATATTGTAGTGCTACGCGTAAACTACACTGACATTTAGATCTAAGCTTGTTGTGTCTGTTAGTTTTATATGAATTTACATGTATACCTTGTAAATTTCAGTAGCGTTATGGTATTTTTCTTTGGAGCGTTTTGTTACACTGTTACACAACAAGCAGCTTGTAACGCTTTATACGATACCCGTGTACCTGCATCTTTTTATTTGGCGTTACTATGGTTGGTTTAACTCGCGCACTGACATTTCGTTACCGGTTCTACAGTAGTTGGTCTGTTCTATTTTTAATGTTAATGAGTTATTGTATTTAGATTAACTGTTTGACTTAATGAACGACCCCCAGTGGAGCTGCCATAAGTGCTTGATACCTTTGGTACACCGGGATAGATGTTCTCCAACTTATAAAAAGACCTTTTACAAGGGCTGTATCTTACTATATTTAACCCAAAAGACAAGTGGTAGTTGTTGAACTTGAGCTTTCAGCGATACTGTTCGATATTCTAAAGAGTTGCTACTGCGTGGATCATCGCAACTTTAAGTGGAAACGCGGGCACGGTTGATTAGTGGTGTTTGCGGAGTTAACGTGATTGGTGCAGTTAGGTTAACCTCATTTTTCATCAATATGAAAGATTGTATAATTATTTTTATTCCCACAATTACTATAGAAGAATAATGTACTTACTATTAAAATCAAATATGAGCGCCAGTAAATTCCATGTACTCCTCGTGAGTGGGAAAGAGACGGAGCATGAGAGCCGCGGCCAGCAGCGGCCGACCGTAAGGATGCACACGCTTGATTGTAAATTAAAAATGAAGGGTTTGCAATAAAATAACATCCGGAAACGCCTTAGGATTTTGTCAAGAGATGTTTGAAGAATATTTGAGAACTTTGGCAACATCAAAATTTTTAATTTTTATTGTTGTTTTTCATACTTGAAAGTGGCGATTTTCACGGTTTTTTAAACTTTGTACAATTAATATCTCAAAAAGTATTGATTTTAGAGAAAATTTGCAAGACATCTTTTTTGTTTAGAATTGTCCAAAAGAGCTAAAAAAATTTTTTCCAGGGCAAAATAAACAATATTTTTAATTTGTTTAAAAAATTTTGTTTAAACATTTTTCCTACAACTTTGAAGCCTGGCAGCATGCAAATTCGTTTTTAGGTGATCATTTTGCGTAAAATCATGCTAAAAAATCCTATCCAAATAATTTCTCCCACGAATTCCAGATTACGACCCGGGCTATGTGAAAAGTAGTGAAGTCAAGATGATTCCAGTTACTAATCATCGGTACAGTTTTATTATGGCAAAAGCTATCTTGGGTTAAAAAACTTATTTTTTACTTTTACTTTGAGAAGTCGAGAATATTTCAATTTAAACTGTAGAATTTTTTGTAGCAATCTTTGTTGTGGAATTGTTGGAAAAGACAGCTGCATTGAAGCAGCTAGATTAAAGCGAATTTTAACCATCGACAATTTAGAATCTTCATTCTAGAAAATATACGTTTGGTCATGTATGCGATATCGATTACTTGATTCCCCTGACAGGGATAGCAGGAAAATCTACCTTGCTTTCTTTCACTTTGTCATCCTCTACGTAGCTATTTTTATAAGCCTTTTCAGCCTTCAAGTGCTTAAACATCAAATTGTAATGTTTTTTAAAAATAAATTTCCCTTTTCAACGAGATCTTTCTGAAGCCATCATGTTGAACTTTTGTTCTGCTTTTTGCTTCGACTACCAACAGACGACTGTCTACTGCAGAGTGCAGGTGACAACAAACCAAAAGTAATTATGTACTATTAGTTACGTACCAACTTATGTATATAAATAAAATTTTTGGCAATCATGTACATGTATTTCATATCATTTGTACCATAAATATTATTTGATTTTAAGTTGGAAGCCATGATTTTTCTATTTGCTTAGGCATATGACACCCCTTAATCCCTCACCCCCCCGCGCAAGAAACGACCAAATCTACTTA
Source organism: Copidosoma floridanum (assembly GCF_036245765.1). Lineage (NCBI taxonomy): Eukaryota > Metazoa > Arthropoda > Insecta > Hymenoptera > Encyrtidae > Copidosoma > Copidosoma floridanum. The sequence continues at coordinate 5,008,161 of NW_028321888.1, forward strand.
AATATAGCATTTGTCATACAAACTACATGTCTTTGATAAAATAAACTGTATTTTAAGTCCAGTCTATGTTTCTCTCTCTCTCTCTCTCTCTCTCTCTCTTTTGTTTATCTGCTGCACTCAAGCATTTATTATTTCTTTTATTTTTATTCACATCTTATTTGAGTCATATGTATACTTCTTTTTCTTTTCCTTTTAAATTACTTACAAGCACTAAAGAGATGTGCAGCTTGAACCTTAAAAAATTTTTTTTCAAGCGGGCCTGCGTGCCGACTATTTCCGCTTCTGGTAAGTCAATGTATAAAGCTTCGGCTATCAGGGACCCCGAGTCCTCAGCTTTAATAAATTACTCTTACTGTCTTACTCTCACTTGACCGGTTAATAGTATTGTTACGGCAGCATTGGCATTTAAAGTAAGAATTTAAATAAATAGCCATACTACACATCCTTACACATACATAAATATTCTAAATTTCAGTTATCAGTGAAAGAAAACCACACAAAGTTGTGTGTAACTTTATAGACATATGTATGCGTATGTTTATACGTACCTCATTAAACTTATTCGGGATGGGAGAATGTGGAGTTTTTTGTCATAGGCCCTATTTTCAGAAATCATGTTTAGATCCCTATAAAGTCCTACACTGAAATAATTTTGGTGATGCAGTAGCTCCAAAAAAAGCCGTAGCTCAACTCTCTTATCACTTAAAACACGTACTCTTAATACTTAACCAACTTGAGAAAGTTATTCTCCATTCTCGAAAGAAAGGAATTCCTCTCAAAAAGGCTAAATCGTTTCTCACTTTTAGGGTCATACTGTTTGTGTTTTATTATAAAAATATGTAGTGCATTCATTAATTACTCATTACCCTTGATGATGTATTTCTTATTATGATACTAGGGGCCCCATCTCAGCTCAGTAAAGTAGAATTTTTTTTTTCAAAAAGTTCTGTGCATTTGTTACACCGTTCTTACGCTTGACTCGGCTTAGTTGACAGAAATCGTGGAGCTTGGGTATGTGTACCCAAAGTAGCTGGACTCTTATCCTCGGTGTTTTATATTCTGTGTACAGAAAGCGTGCTAGGTGGAGATAAATTTCTAGTCCCAAAATGCCTTTTCTTCGGGTAGTTTTTCAAATGACCAACCACTCACCGTCGGTCAGCGATCCTGATAAATATTATTTCCATGGGTATGCCGTTGAAACGAACCACTGAGGAGGACACTGATGATATGTTTAGCAGATGTGGCTGCCCGAACTCCTTAGGGTTGTTTTCCCTAGCTTTCTGTTGTAGCATCTTGTTCATGGGGATAACAGCCATGATGCCCTTAAGCGTTAAAGCGTTGATAGATACTTTTTAAGTGTTGTCAGTAGCCGAGATACCTAGCTGCACGAAGAACACCTCAGTTTTTGAAGTACTACCAGTGGACGATATGGTAATCGACATTTCACTCGGAAGTATTATCTCCAAACTTACTTACTTTGATCAAGGTGGCTTCAATTTACTTTGACGCTATCTGGTAGATCCTACTGAACTAAAGCGCAAAGCTAGCGTTCTTTGTAAAACTTTTTTGTGGTTAGCAAGTACAACATTTTTTGGGACTGTGCTTTCTAGATTAGTCAGATAAGATACTGTCAATGATAAGTATTAGTGAACTTATGGTTTATCGTATAGTTCTGCCTGTAGATTGACAGATGCCAACACTCATATTTAATGAAGCGTCCAGGTAGGTACTTGTAACCTCTTCCATGTCTACGACTGCACCAAAGTTTATTTTACATATTTTTACCTTCTAAATGAAATTCTTTCAAGTGTAAGTTGAAGTCAAATGTTATGAACGATTTACATGAATAAATAAAAAATGTTTGGCTAAAAAAAATAATTCCAGGTTAGTTGCCTCTTCCTTGAAAAAACATTTTGCAAAATAATATTAAAAAGGTTAAAAAATCGTAGAACTATACAAATTCTAAGTACGCGTTGATTAATCGACGCAAATCTCGAAGTATTGATTTTATCGACATTTCTCTTACATGACGAGTTTTGCCTAGGTAACGATTTTTTAAATTAAATCTACTAGTTTGAAGAGAAATTGTTATATGTAGCAATTGGAAAACAATGGCATCTTGACAAAATCTTGAACCGGGATCTCTTTCTCGCTGAAAAAGCGCGTTACCAATGTCGCTACTGAAGTCTCAACTCCTATTTTTCAATTGTTACATTTAGCCTTTCTGTTATTTTTGAGTCATGCAAGCTCATGGTATGTACAAAAATATTATATATTAATCTCATCATAGATGGTTAAGTATTAGTGCGGGTAATTGAATTTATCGACATTTCCCATCCGCGACTAGCTTTCCTGATTATTTATTTTTTACTTATAACGACTAAAAATTAGGCCTGGTCGGGGTAGCACATTTTTTTAAATTGCTTCGTATAGCAGTATTTCAAAAATTAGTAATTTTAACTTATAAAATGAGTTTTTTAGTCAAAACTCGTCATAGATAGGGAATATCGTTAACTTTAATTTCCTGCATTATAACTTACCCATCCATGAATTGGATAAATTTGTAATATCTGTGTATCTTACATATTTTAGAAGTAATACTTTTATAGGTGTGTAATGCACGGGAGTTAATCAACGATAAAAATTTTTTTTTGAAAAATATGTGGCGAAAGTAAAGTTTTATTTTCACGTCTGGTCCAGAGACTCAAAGAAAAGGAAAAAAGTAAATTTGTAGCGTGACAAATCCCAGCATATTGGAGAATTACCGGTTGATGGACGTAGGCGTCGACCACAGGCACTGGCCATCTGTAGTCCTATAGATCGCATTACCGTGTGTGTGAAACCGGGGTCGTACAACGCTCGGTGTTTAAAGCCTTGAACTTCGAGTTGTACTCACCACCGGCGGCCATCCTCCCTCTTATCATTCACTGGGGATTTACTTCTCGGTAGCATAGGGTCCTGTGAGGGTTTCGTTAGGGAAGGGGGCGTAATACCCTCGTTTACGCCCACCTTGCTTTGTTTTCCTTTTTGTGAGCATATCTGTTGGTCAGATGACCAACCTTGTCGCAGGCGTAGCATCGTCTGTTGAAAGGTTGTGGGGATTTTCCTCTGTTTTCGGATTTTCCAGACTTGTTCCTTTTGGGTGATCCGGATCGGGAATAGTTCGATGATGAAGAGAATTAGCGCCCTCCCCCCTTTTTTGAGGCATGGGGTGGACCGTTGTTATTCCCCTGTGGGTGGGAATTCTGCCTGCACGTTGAGGTTTTGTTGGATGGTAAGTCCCACTTGGTTGGGGATCTCTCCCCGTATATCATGTCAATTAGCAATTTGCATACATCTTTGGTCACGCGTGGTTTCTCCCTTTCTTATTTGATCAATTCTTCCCAAATCTCCATCTCCGTATTGTTCACGAACACGAGGCCGGCCAGTCGTGATTAGTTGACCTCCGTCTCCGGTTTTACTTTGGGGATTTCAGTTACCTTTTCGAGAAATTTCTCTTGGGTCTTGATAAGCTGTGAAAACATGAGCATCACCTGATCATCCGGTTTCGGATTGCTAATCCCGGCGATCTTGGGCTGTCTTTTTGTTTCCTTGTGTGCCTTTGTTGGTTTGATGGCTGTTTCCGGAAAGAGAAAGCTTTCTGGTGGGGGAGGTTCCCGGAATGTTATTTGTAGGTGCATTACCCGTTTGGTCTCCATTGCCTTCTGTAGGAGGTCGTTCAGTTGTCCGATTTCTCCTCGTTTAACCATTACCTGTAGTTCTGGCCTCATATTTCGGTAATGTAGGTCCAGCTGATTCTGTTCTGGCCATGGAAGTTCAATCCTCCTTACGATGGATTTTATTTGCGCTAGGTAATCCCGCACTGGTTTGCCTCAGTATTGTCGTTAGTGTCTGTAGCTGAATTTGTAAATTCGAGACTTGATCTTTCAACCACTTGTTTTCTTCTGCAAGTGATTTTACCAGGTCATTTATGAGTATAGTGTCGTTCTCCTTTATGAACGGGTTTGGTCTATTTATCGGTTCCTCGGTTTGTATTTCTCCAAGGCAGGTTATTTTTAGCCTTTCTTGGATTGCTTTATTGTTTTTTACAAAGCTCAACGGGTGAGGGTCTTGTTATTTTGCCTCATCCTCGGCATCTCCTATAAGTTGTATGCAAGATCCCTCGATAAAATCAGCCCTTGCTTTGACCCGTTGAATAATTATTTTATGTGGATGCCCTTCTGCTTGAATAAAATTTGTTGGATCGTAGCTCCCTAGCATCCACGTAAATAAACGTTCCGTGGTTATTTTCTTGTCGCTAGTCCAAGTTAGCTGAAGCATTCCGAATATATCCTTGCATTCTTTTTGCTTGGATAAATTGTTACAAAATTTCTCAACCAAATCTTCTTGTTCTTGTGATAGTGATTCCATTTTGCTCGCAGTGTCTAGTTAAATTTTTGTGTACAGCAAAACGTTAGTGACTGTGCCTGTTTACGCTGGAGACTAGCTTGGGGTAGACGCTGCTGTGAAGGTGAGCCTTGCGTCCAGACGTTAGCTGGACGCAATGGAACACCTACTTTATTGCGCTAAAGTGCCACACAAAAGGGAATAAATGGAGCAATTTTCCCTTTTTGTTAATCTAACTAAAACCTTTAGTGTTATCAAAAACAACAAAGAATTTTCGCAAATGTAACTCGTATCTAGAAAAAGAAAAGAAAATAAAAAGAAACACAGCCACGTCCACTAATTGTATTAGTGTTTGTGTAGTACAATTTTTAATTATACACTTGTCTTTGTGTGTCTAGACAAACACAGTCACTCAACTTATAGTGCTCGTAGCACTTACGAGTCGAGAGCGACGGTTTTACATTCGGTATTTGAAAGCACTGTTCTTGTCTCTCTCGTACTCGTGTACAAAATTTTCGGGCTCTAAAATTCGACCAAAAGCCCAAAATGTAGCACATAAACACGCGTGACTTGTTTACGTGCTCGACCTTTCCGTGTCTGCCCGCGTACCTATACGCCTAAATTTCTGTACGTATAGTTTTTACTATTGACGTTACCAACGTACAGCTACCGTGGATTTTTCATCGAGCGCCATGTTACGGAGTGCGTGGGAGGAATATATTACCAGGAACAGGACGTGACATCACGCCCTGCCAAGTTATATCTCAATCGGGCTGCTAGGCCCGAAAACCCTCGTCGACACTTCTCGTTAAATTTGTAGGTCAATGTACCTGCTTTCTCGCTTCCGTCCATGTATCAATATACTCAAGCGTCTCGGGATCGCGTCGACGATCCCACAGAGCCTGTACATCTAGAACGGGAGGCCACACTAGAAGTCTAATGACATGCACAGGTACGGGACACGGGATTCTCGGATGGGATGTAATACACACATATACAAGCTAAATAATTCGGCACACAAACTCTTGCAGTTTCAATAGAAAATAGAAAATATATTGTAAAGAAGAAAATACAAGTAGTTGTCTAAATTTACGCGGGTGTGTATTTACCGCAACGGAAACTCACCTGAACATTAACAACAAGTTGAGACCGCTGTCTCTCTCGCACAAGTTACTCCCTATACGATGAGCAGACCTCTCGAGTCGAAGGAACCGAACGCGCGCAAAAACACTCGCCTCAACTTACGTGCTTTTCATAGCGATATCAGGTGTAATTGATTCATGGATTTCTTGATCCTATGAGAGGAGCTGGTGGGCGTCCCCACCAGCCAAACTCCTTGGACTCGACCTGGTATTCGCCGCCTAAATCTACCGGGTACTCGGGTGGCGTCGATCTTGAGTCTCTCTCTCGCGTTCGGCTACCGTTCTACCTCTGTTTTTCGCGCGCACTCACTTCGCGTTAAGTTCTGCCTCGTACCAGTTCCCAAGCTAGTCTGCCTCTTCACTATCCTCTCCGTCACTTCGCTCCTCTTCTCCTGTCTCCCCTCCCCGCTCCCGCGAACCCCTCGCGGCCGTGACAGTACATAATTAAATGATTTTTTTTTTTTAATTTTAAACACATTTTTTTTTGTAATAATATTTCCATGTATTAATAAATGTTCATTTTATTATATTGCTAATTTTATGATGAATAAATGAATAATTATTTATACAATCAACTCGTTTTTTTATTAAACTTTTTCCAGCATTTTACATTTCATTTTTCTTCCACTAATGACTTTGTCATATAAAATTTGATGAATATATTAATTTTTTTTAATTGCATCTTATTCTTTTACAACTTTTTCATTCGCGACTGGGATGAATTTTTGGGTTAAAAACGTTCATCACAATTAATGGAAAGAAAATTCACAGTGGTAAGAGATGCCCTAATATGCAATTATTTTGCTAATATAAATAAACTTTAACACATGCTTTTCCGCATACTTGGGCTCTTTTTTCTTATTTCATTAGAGAACTAACATGTGGATTTGGAAATTTAATGTGTTTATCTAATAGTATCTAACTATAAAAAAAAATTAGATTTCTATGGATTATTTTCTTATAAATCAAATTTGACACAGTTTTTTATAAGGTTACGTGTTCAATTAAATTTTTTTCAAAGTAGGCATAGGAAAAATAGTACAGTTGATTTTACTTTTAATCATTTCTCATGCATAAATTATATTTATGCTTGCAATATATTTTATAGACACTATGTTACTTACCCGCGTTATGTAATTAAATCAACATTTAATAATAATAATGGTTTTTCATTTTTTTTAACCTTTTTTTTGAATCTACATATCGTGGGTGTTACATACGCAAAAGAAAGTGAGTGTGTCGGTGCATAAGATCGGTAAGAGTGTGGCGTTAGGGATGTTATCAACGTTAAAAGTTGTTTTGAGTACGTTATGCTGTATTGTTTTTTATTTTTTAAATACTATAATATTAATTCAAACCTCATCTAATTACCGAATATCCTTATTCTAAGGACAATCGCATTACCTGTGATACATTGTGGTAGGTTATTCAATTAATTGTTTCGTAAAAAATATTTCTGCATTTATATATCATCAACTAGAAAAGTATAACTACATACTTGGGTATCGAAGCACCCACTGATCTATATTATTTTTAGTTTCTAAGTCATTATCTAAGTGTTTTATTGTATAAGTCCCAGGCTTGACACAGAGCTAGAAAAATTGTTATTCACAATTTATAAAAAAAGAAAAAAAGTTATACTTCTAATCCAAAAAATGTTCGTAGGTTATTTAGCTTACTTTGATCAACGAAGTATCTTGAAATTTTCTTATAAAATCCTTAGATTTTACAGGAAACCTGCGTTTCAACTGGTGTGGACTTATTTAAAATAAACGTCGCACAAAGCCTAGAATTCCTGGAGCTCTTTCATTAAACGGGCTCACATAAATCTATATATAACAGCACGCAAAGTCACCTGATAGGAAGCTAAATTACCAAAATATCACTAGAGCACAATCCAGAATTCTCAGCTAAGTGCAAGAAAGCCGATAAGAAACAGAAATAATTTATGACGAAAATGTTGAAGAAATTCATCCTAAAATTAAACCAACATTGCCTACTTCACTGAAAAGACAACTGTTTTGTAGCGAATTTCGAATACTTATCGAACACGGCACTCACTCACCAACAGGTCAGGAATCATAAAAAATACAGAAACACTACCTTAATAGCAACCAAATCTACATGAAAAAAACAAAAAAAGCAGCAACACAAGTTATTCTGCAATACGAAAACCGAACATCATTCATACTTATGTAGTCGTAAGATCTACTGGTACAACAGATACACAGACAAATGATACTACATCAAATGTAAGCACAAGTCCTGCTACTACGAGACGAATAAATGATGGAAAGCGCCTGAATGACCAAAAATAGGAATTACAATAAAAATGACTGGAAAAAAATTGTTACGACACCACCCTATCTGTTAGAGGAACTTGACCTATGTTGGATCTCTATAAGTTACACAGACTGACATAATCAATTTACTCCATTTTTAAATCATATTAAAAATTTTTGAAGTTATACTTCTATAGGCGCGTTCTGCCTTACACAGTAAATCAACTATTTCAGATTGGTGACCTTAAGAAAACGGAAAAGTGTAATGGAAGTGGATTTCGTTTGATTCTCCCAGCTTCGCCCCACCTCTCTTGACGTACTTCCGATCCCCCTACACACACAACGCCACCACACCACACGACACAATCTTATGACACTACACTACAGGACACATTTTTAAAGTATTTCTGTTTCTTTTAACCACACTCCAAAAAAAAAAAAAAAAAAAAAAAAATTTACTTACAATTAAGTATATGCCTCGTATGCATACAAATAACAACAGTGCGATCGAATTTAATGTCTTGACTGAAGATTTTTACGGTACGGTGAGAGCGCTTCATTGTTTTTGTAGTAGAAGTTGAATAATCTGGGTAACCATCGAAGACAATGCATATGTCGCCTTTCCAATGATAACGAACGTGATAAACATACTGTTCAAAAATCGTATCAACCGACTTATTCAAATGCCTAACCACCTCATGCATGCCGTTTTCATCAAACAACAAGTGGATCGTATACGAAATACTGCGAAGATTTAAACCTGTTTGTACATTCAAACTGAGGCCCTCAATTCCGGCTTAAAAAAATTAATTTTTTTCATAATTTTATTAAACCTTGAACGATCAACAGCGTAAAGAAGTGACTTTTACATACTTTTACCTAGTATTATACACTCTTTTACTAAAAGAGTTAACAAAAAAAAAAAATCGCTACATAAAAATTCTTCGTTTCTAGTTCATTTCGAAGTTTCTTAAATGCTGAATTTAAAAAGTATCTTGTTACTGTTGTTATTTGTATGCATGCGAGACATGCTCAATTAAAAGTAAATATATTATTATATTATTATGATAATTGCCTTTTTCCATTTAAAACGTAAATAAATTTAAAAAAACATTTGAGTCAAAATTTTGCGAAATTTTCTCTATAGCCGCATTTCGAGCTCGGTGGCCCCCTACTACAGGACTGCGGAAGCTCCTTTTTTTAAACTCAATTTTTTCTCACACTTTGGCTAGGTGTAATGGTACGGTTTTGCAGGATGTTGTAGAGCAACTCTTGATCAACAAAAACATGATTAAAAAATTGGGCTACATTGGCCCGCAACTTTTTTACGGCCATTTTTCGGAAGGACCTTATTTTAGTTTTTTCAAGGTTCCTCAAGAAGTATAACTTTTATCTTGCTAAAATTTTGTACGTGTATAAGGTCCTATGAAACACAAATTCTGTTGAAGTTTCAAGTCTTTAATTGAAACAGAACAAAAGTTATGGGATTTCGAAAAAATGGCGCAAAAAAGTTGTTTTTTGCAATTAACTGAAAAACTACTACACCAATTAGAGCTCCAAAAATCTCAACAGTTTCATATTTTTATTACGCATTTTTATTTTTTACATTTTTTTGTCAAATGCATAGTTTTTCCGTAAATCGCAAAAAAATGACGCTGACGATTTTTTCTAACTTTTTCAACCATCTTGCACTATTGAGATTGGCGTCCAATCTTAATATGTTATTTGTATTGTTATTATGCAACAGAAAAAATTTTAAAAGTGAAGTTGGCAGTTTCAGATTTGTTTAGGCCATGAATCAGCTAATTTATCCGACTTCATGTAATACCATGGGAACTGTTTGTATCTCCAGTGTAACACCTTGCTAGTTAAATTGATACTCTCTGCACCAATGTTGCATCGGGTTGACTTACTACTGTGTAGCCTTAGCCTGTAAAAGACTCCGTATTTTAGGACGTCTACTCATTGCCGGTTAAGCCGGCGCTCTTTGCCGAATCATCGGAACCAGGCTAATTAGAATCCCCGGAGAAGCCCCATTTTCCAGGGACTACTCCTCGCTGGTGAGGCCGGTGATCCCTGCCCGGCACCTGGCATCGGATATGCTAATTCCTACCTATGGGCCAACCCTGTTTCACATTCACCTAGGCTCGAAGACCTGAGGGGCAAGGACAAAAATCTGGAATTACTCTGAAGGAAAACTCCACGGAAACAGCTGAGGTTTCATAGAAACTTTTTCCGGTGAAAACAGTTTTTGAAAAAATCTGCGCGTAGTGGAAATTGAACTTTTGACCCTTGGAATAGCGTTGTATCAGTAACAAGCCCGTTTACCACTGAGCCAATGCTACTGACACATACAAACTGTATAAACTGTTACTTCACTACCTAAGAGCAAATTAAAAATGTATGACAATTAAGTATCTTAAATACTATCAATGTACTCTTATAACTATTACTCCCTGCATCTTTATACTTTAAGACTTTAGATTGGTATCAAAGTAAAGTATTTAATTATATTTATTATCAGCAATTAATCAAATAATTGTCATAGAGTCTTCGATGTGGATAAACACCAGTTAACTGGAAAATTTTCGATTTTTTGATAAACATAAATGATCAGCAATTGGAAATGGGTAATGCAAAGATGATTACAGTTTTCCAGATTTATAATATCATTTTAATTATTTAGTTAGTAGACCAAAGTTATAAAATAAATCGCTGTTTTATTAAGAAAAAAAAAAGTATTGATTTTACTGTTTCAAATAATCAAGTCTACATTTGACGACTTGATTTGAAGCTTGAGAAGAAAAATAAAAAATGAGATGGCAGACGATTAAAGCATAACCTTATTTTTAATTGTTTTGACTGTGTGTCATGAGTAAAAGACAATCATGAAATTTGGTGATTTATGTATTGTTCAATAAAACATCTATTTAAAATAAATCATCTAACACAGCTATACTGTCAATATAATCTGAACGATAAGATAGGAAATTATAACTATTTTCAGAGTACCCTTGACTTATAGATTTGGGTAATTTATAATTAAATATTCATAAAATCAATTTTTTTAGTAGTAGTAAATTAAGAAACTGTTTAATAAGTATGCAAGTAACTTGCATATCGCTTTCAGGAGTTTCATATGTATCTAAGAAAACTAGTAAAAAAAGCATACTACATTGAAAATTCTTATATTGTATTTTTTACGGAAATATATTTAGCTAGACATATTTACAAATTATTTGTGGAAATTAATTCAGTATTTATTTAACTGTCCATGTCTCTGTATGAGCGGCTTTCTTATAAATTTTGTGGTAAATAAACTATTAATTTTTGTAGTATACTGAAAGAAATGGTATTTTCGTAAAAAGTTATGATATCCCTATTAAAATATCTTTTAACTAAACTAAACGGTTAGGTAAGTTTGGTGTGAAGCATTGATATGTTTTGGGAAATTCCTCAAGCCTTTATATACTTGCAATGAATTGTATTCTTCCTAATGCATCATTATACAGCCATGCAAAGTTCTGAAATCAAAATTTAAAAACGGTCAAGTTTTATTTTGTTTTTTAGTGCAGCTTACTTTTTGTATGACACTCGAAGTATTACTCTGTCTTGTACTCGTACTGGAACGAAATCAAACTAAGTAATATTGACATTTGACTACTACGTTCTCAATGCAAACCTAACAGTGAATATATTAATACTTAGTTACGTTATAAGTATATAAAATTGTTAGGGCATTATTTTGATCTATTCAATGTAATGTTTATATACAATACCAGTCAAATGTAAATATTACTTAGTTTAATTTCGTTAAAGTACGAGGAATAGATAAAGTCATACTAAAGTGCAATACAAAAAGTAAGCTGCACTAAAAAACAGAACGGAATTTGACCTACATTTATATTTCGATTTCACAACTCTGCATGGCTATGTAATGATACATTAGAAAAAATACAATTTATTGCAAGTACATAAAGGTTGCGGAAATTCCTCATAAAAAATTAATTCTACATATCAAACTCACCTAACTTTTAGTTTTGTAAAAACGTATTTTTATAGGGATTCAGTTTTCGTATCAAAAAGAATTTGAGAGCATACAAAAAAAACTTAGATGTGTTTAACTATGCGAATCACTTGAATGAACATAGAAATTGCTTTAATTTAATATGTAAAGTTTTAAACGTATGAAGTAAAAGTAAAAAACTAGATTCATTACAATTATTGGAAGTAAGTAAATTGAGAGAGTCATATTGTATTAAATTGCCAATTTGACTTGAGTGATTCTTCGATATTAAATGTGAAGATATTAAATTGTCTCGCAGTTTGCATACAATTTATGTACGTATAAGTTTTATTTATCTCGTACATGTTTTGCTCAGCTATTTAAGATTTCATGTATGTGTACATCTGTGTAAAATTGTTTGTTATACTAATGACGACACTTCTAGGAGTCTAAATTGTACGCTTAAGCCTTAGTAGCTCATTGCGACTTGTCTTATAAAAGTATAGTGTACCGAAGTAGCTGTTAAGAACAATATAAAATGAATCAATATGAAAATCACAAAAAACTTTTTATTTTACAATTATTATTATTAATTGCCATTAAGTAATTATGTAATGAATTAATTAATTATAACAATCACAATTATGGTGACCCCAATAATAGATACAACAATAGCAAGTACCAAAACTAAATTCATAACAGGAGTTGCACTTATCGGAAGAGAGGACCCTCAATGAATAACATAAACAATACACTCGGATACAGGACGAATGGCTCTTGTACGAAGCATTTAACTCCTAGAACGCTCGTCGTGCTCCTTAAGTGCCGAGCAACCCTCTGAATCAGAGATAGAGTGCAAATGGCAGAATGAGAAAGAATCAGCTGAGGAAGAGAAAAAGCCAACAGGGTCAAATATAATAAACATTAGTGGTAAATCTAGCGAGATACTGTGTGGAAAAAGCGCACGAACGGCAACAAAATTAAAGTATCTCTAGAATTGAATTAGAGTGTAAGTATTCACCTCAAACGCCTAATAATAAACAAAAGAGAATAAATGCAAGCCAAAGCACTTTTATACGGGAATCAATTGAAATTACGTAGTGCAAAATCTTTTGTGGATGCAGATGCCAAAATATCGACTACAAAGAATAGCTGTTTGATAGAAAACACACTTTTAAAAAGCAAATGTAAAGTTCACAATCCTTATACTGGGTCGTAATATGAATGAATCTCTCATCGTCTTAACTGGTGAATATAACATACTTAGGGAAATTTTAAGTCAAGGTAACGTTGACCATTTACGCTGGTACGTATCAAGATACTTAAAGGGAAGCGAACTCCGCTACCCATTACATGATAAAGATTTATTATAATCTATAGTTTTCGTGAAAGAGCAGTCTGCCGTCAAAACCAATCGTCAGTTGGTGCTCGGGTACTTGAGTATTAAGTTAAACTTCTCTGACTAATAATATATGAATGTAGATACCTTTTACAAAACGACATATTAAATAACCCACTACAATGTATCAAAGAAGATAAAATTATGTTTATTGAATGTCATAAAATCAATGTTTAATATATTGTCAATAAAATATATTGCAACTATAATGATAACGTGTGCATAATAATTGATCAAAAATGTAATTGATCGTACCATTTTTTATATGTTTAATTTAAAAACGAATTTTAAATTGAGCGTGTAACCTTACGGAAGAATCACGTAAAATTGCCATTATAAGGAAATGATTCGTAGAAATGTTTAATTTTTTTTTTGTATGATAGAATATTATAAGATGAGGATATTGAATTTAAAATAGATCCACAAGTTGGTTTTTCAATAAAACAAGAAAGATAAGGTCAAATATGCGTGAAAGCGTATATGCAGGTATATCTGTAGGTATATTCATACGAGCAAAATAATTGCCAGAAAAAAAATCTGCTACTAAAAAACAGTTTTTCAGTGTTGTAAAAAAAAAAAACAAAAAAATACTTATTATTGTATATAACAAGTTATATGATAAAAAAATTAATTAACAGTAAAAAAAATTTTACATTAAAAATATGTTAGGACTATCCTATAAAATAACTAAAAGGTATCGTCACTTCTAGCATGGTTCATAGGTGAGTTTACTTTACTTGTATCACTTTTTTCGTATCACCGAGATCGGAAGTGGGAGTAAAATTTTACTTTCGTTACATATTTTTCAAGAGAAAAAATTCTAAAATCGTTAGTTTGCTTTCGTGCATAATGCTCCTACAAAAGTGTGAGTTGAAAAATTAGAGCTGCTCTTTACGAGACTAAAGACAGTGTTGAGAGGATACAAATGCAATGTCGTAAATTAACCTGGTACAACAAACACTTCAGACACACTATCACGTCACCTAATTCTGAAAGATGTAAAAAAAATTCTGATCTGCTTTGTCCAGAACTGTGTAAGTTCGTCGATTAACAAGAGAAAAGAAGGGTACGGTGTCATGAATGCTCCGTCCGCACGAGTATAATAAGCACGTACGAGAAGAAAAAAACGATCAAAGAGGACAAGAACAATAAAATAGAATTATCTGATACATACGAGTCAGACGAGATAGTAAAAAAGAAGGAACACTATGGAAAAAACGAGTTAAGAGAATCCATATTATGAAAAAAATAGAAAATGTGTGGGAGGAATTAAATGTAACAAGCACACCCTTAACAATTTAAGCTTCATTACAGGATATACGATATAGAATTTGGAAACCTCGATTGTACACCCTACATAGAAATATTTTGTAATTTTCTAATAGTACCTAAAAATAAAATGACGCGAAAGAAATTATATTATAACACACTGTGACGATCTGGCAATTAAACAAAAATCGGAAAAAAGTAATCGAACAAAACAGCAGAGGGAAAGAAAAAGTGAAAGAGAAAGAGCACAAAAAAATAGCGGTGACCGTAAAAATGCCTAGCAAAAAAAATAAAGTGAAAGTACATGAAGCAAATGGTAAGGAGCCAGGTAAGCGAGATGAATATCGGTCAGAAATTAATCTACAACAAATCATACCAAATATAAGAATGCCCGAGTTCAACCGACTGTTAACAGTAAGAAACATACAAATACAGGACAAGCTAAAAAGTGTTATTTTACAACTCTGTAGATAATTTTTACCTGAAAGCAGGAAAGCAAGATTTCGATGAAAAACCGAGTAGAATACATATTTAGGGATCTGACGCTACCACAGATTGACAAGAAAGCAAACCATCGGGAAGAACAGGAGATGATCCAAAATGCCTAATGAGCAATGTACAACCACTTATAGAACTGCATTGAACCAAATAAAATCTTAGAACTGTCGATGACCTTTCGATAAAAATACTAAGTAACTACCTGTTTGACCCTCTTATTTTTTTGTATAATTTTCAACTGACATTGAGCGAGCTCCGTGATTTACTATTAAATTTTAAGGGGGAAAATTTATGCGTTGACCCATAGGAAGTAAATTAATTTCGATAAATAATGGTAATTGTTTATTTTATTTACACTAGAATTTAAGAAAAACATATTAAAGATACCAGTAAGGCAGCATACAGGAAAAAAAATTTTTTTTCGAGACTTTCACGGTTAACGATAAAAAAAAATACACAAAATTTGCATATTTAGTACATAACTATCTTGAACCACTCATTGTGTGAATTCACAGGGCAACGATAGAGATCTGAACAAGATACCGACAAGGAAAAAAGTCTATCGACATCAAAAGTACAGAAATTAAGCCGCACGGCTATATACAGGGAGAGAAAAACAAAGACGAATCGGTAAAAACAACGAATAATAAAAAAAAGTGAGCAAAAAGAGATAAATAACGATAGCAGTTAGAGCCAACGTAGCGAGAGAAACATCACATTGCAGAATTACATGTAAACGCATCTTACCTTTACCTAACACTCTGTTTTAATTTTGAGGGGCACTTCGAGTGGGCATACTATACTTTCGTTAGAGCCGGTTTTTCCGGCAGCCATTGCCATGTGAGTGTTTTGTTTTTGGACTTTATTTTTTTAGGAAGCCTTCTCTGCAATTTTGTATGACTATAATTTTCGTCCTCCACTTTTTTCGGTTAGTTGTGTTGTGTCTTACATAGTCTTAACAGCATTTCTGTAAATTGTGACACTATTCAAATAAATAATCAGTCAAACAAACATTAGTCCTTCGAGCTGGATCGTGTATCCTAATCCTTTTACTGACTGTATACGACGCATGTAAGTAAAAGTGTGTAAGCGTTCTTTTCTCTCTCGCAGACCGTGTTACGTACACGGAGGGAAAAATCATGGAGTAAAAGCATAGTTACGATGGAAATGCCCACCCTTTTTTGAACCGATGCGATTGGCTCATGACGTGTGTGCTTTCAACGCATGTAAGCTATACCCCACCAGCATAAGCACTAACCACTGAGCAACCGAATGAAGGCACTGGTTCTTTTTCCATCGTGCCTATGTGTCTTCGTGAGAGAGGAGATACCGCCCTGTAGTCAGCTGTAGTGTGTAGTGGACTAGAAGTGTATACGTACCTATACTGACTGCTGTCGGACGGTTTCCTCTTCCTCCCGAAAACGCATAGGCACGATGAAAAAAAACCAATGCCTTCATGCCTTTGCTCAGTGGTTAGCGCACACAAAGATTCTTTCCCTTTACAAACATGGTGTACGTTCGGCCTTCACTCGCGTGGTGGCGTAACATCACTCGCTTAGCCGAGTGAACTTCGATCGCTCATCGAAAATTCGGAGGAAAGAACTACGTTCACTGGGATTTTCTAGTGAACGCACTCGTAGAGCCGAGTGAACTTCGAGCGTTCATCTAGAATTAAGAGGAATGAATTGCGTTCACTAAGATTTCCAGTGAACGCACTCGTAGAGCCAAGTGACAGCCTAACCTTCACTGAAATCATCGATGTTTGTATTATAATAGCTCACTCACGACTTCATTGTTGTGTAGCTATAGCGATCAAGGGAGATTAGAATTTGTAGCTAGGAAGTAAAATTTTGTGTCCTTTCTTATGATGACAGTAACTGTCATACTATTTTGATAGTTGGGATAAGGTAAAAAGAATTCGAGTGTAACAATTAAGTCATAAAATCTCAATTTTTTTCAAGTCCTTGGTCTGAGAGTCCTGCAAAATATCACAGTGACCAAATACATGTATTCCATGGGAGTGATCACAACAGCTACATCCAGTGCGGCTAAAATTTTGTGCAGGCAAATTGACAAAAAGTTTTAAAGTGCTTAATTAAGATAAGAGTACACAAAATGATTTTAGAGCTGCCAACATCGGTTTGTGAGACCACCCACAACCTCCCTCATCACTGTATTAGCCAGTTGTAGGCATCTGAATATTTATACCCATGCATCACACCAAACTGGTTACTGCAATTTTTTCTAGCATTATCTTTAGGAAAGCAGTGTTAATGCATTTTTAATTCATGACAATGTAGGTTTTGGACCAGTAAAGTTAATTAAATAGTTGCTGTATTCAGTTTGGTTTTGTATTCTAGGGTCTAGATGAGTATGACATTCAGATACCTACAACTGGCTTATACGGTGATTAGTGAGGTTGTGGATAGTCCCACAAACCAATGTTGACAGCTCTAAAATCCTTTTGAGCACTCTTGTCTGGGTACCACAAGTTAATTGAGCACTTAAAAACTTTTTGTCAACTTACCTGCACAAAATTTCAGCCACACTGGCTGTAGTAGTTGTAATCACTCCCATCGAGTACCTGTATTTAGTCACTGTGATATTTTGCTCTTAGGCCAAGGACTTGAAAAAAATTTTAAATGTCATGACTTTTTACACTCAAGTTCTCTTTGCCTTGTGATAGCAATAATGTTGTTAGTTAAATAAAATATTAAAAACTTTTATAAATATACTTTTCTTACTGCTGACCCAAAATTGTATTTTTAGAATAAGCTTGTAAGATTTGATACAAATGTTGGGTTACATTACTTATTTCTTTTACACATTACGTTAATTTATTAGTATTATTAAATAGAGCTTATTGTTCTGAAATAATAAATGTATTTGTATTAAGCTGATCCAATCTTTAATAAACTACTTATTATTTAGTACCATTATTATTTCATTCATTCACATTTTACCCAATAATATTGTATTAGTACTCTCTCCATTAGTAGAATAGTAAAAATTATTATATATACTAGATAAAACTTTTTCATAACTAGTATATTATTAAGTAGCTGTTAACCTCAAAATATTTATACCATGCAAGTTCAACATTCTTACTTATATACCCATATAAATACACACATACCAATATCTAATTAGGTATCACTCGGCTCTACGAGTGCGTTCACTGGAAATCTTAGTGAACGCAATTCATTCCTCCTAATTCTAGATGAACGCTCGAAGTTCACTCGGCTCTACGAGTGCGTTCACTAGAAAATCCCAGTGAACGTAGTTCCTTCCCCCGAATTTTCGATGAACGATCGAAGTTCACTCGGCTAAGCGAGTGATGTCATGCCACCACGCGAGTGAAGGCCGAACGTACACCATGTTTGTAAAGGGAAAGAATCTTTGTGTGCGCTTATGCTTGTGGAATATCGCTTACACACATTAAAAACACACACGTCATGAGCCTATCGCGAGTGTTCAAAAAAAAGGGGGGGCATTTCCATTGCCGCTATGCGTTTGCTCCATGATTTTTTCCTCCGTGTAGTGAGTGGAGAGAGCTGTCTCCAGGCAGTGGCTCTAGCTACCATACGCTTAAGTCTCATGCTAAAGACGGTTGTAAGGGCTAAGGCAGCCGCGGTCTCCGTGAGCCCGCGTTGCATGTCATTCTTGCGTCAGAGCACGCTGTTAAGACCATAAGACTGTCGTGGTCGCCGTGAGCCCCCGTCGCATGCCATCCTTGCGTCAGAGCACGCCGTAGAGGTTAGAACTGCTGCGTTTACCTTTCAGTCTATGTCGCATACCATGCTTTTATCAGAGCAAGTTGCTAAGGTTATGTACTGTCGTGACCGTCGAGTGCCCACACTGCGTGCTACTTGTGTTCATGTGCTCTACAGAGGGTCGCACTCTCTTTGTCATTTGCAGGGAAGACGGCTACTTAATGAATTGCTCGAGACGCAGTGAGCACTTGGTCGGGTCATCGCTCGATTCTTGCAGGTGATCCTTGACATCCAGAGCGACTATTGGAGCCTAGGTCTAATAGAAGTTCGGCTTGAGATTCTCAACGAGTATTGTGACTTCCAGGCCAACCATATGACCCTGCTGAAAGCGGCCACAACAACTTCGGTGACTGCTGCGAGCGATGCATACGCCTTAGCTGAGACTCACTATAAACCTGCTTGGTCTCGCATTGACGACTATCGCAGTCGTCTTGACCCAAAACCGTCTAGTAATGACTCAGCTATTCCAACTGATCTCATGCATCGTCGTAGACCAAGACTGACGTCCATCAGTATCCATTAGTTCTCTGGCCGACGAGAGGATGGGGAGTCCTTCTGCGATTTGTTCAAGGCTCTAGTCCATAATGAGCTTCAACTGACCGATGTAGAACGTCTTTACTACTTGAAATCAATGGTGCAAAGGCACGCCAAGGCCGCTCTCGACACCATTTAGCATGTCAACTCAAACTACAGCACAGCTTGACGCCTCCTCGAAACGAGGTACGAGCATGGACGACTACTTGTACACGTCGACCTCTCGGTGCTGCGAGGCATCAAACCCATGCGAGAAGAATCTTCCGGAGATCTGCAGACACTGCTTGACATTCTCGAGCGCTAAATTAACTCCGAACTTCAGGTCGCCCTGTATACCACTGGGATGACTAGTTCGCTTCGATGACTGCCACGAGTTTGGATTCGTCAACCAGACGAGTCTGGGAAGATGAGCTAGAAAGGCTTGAGGCGTCTAACCTGGAGCCGCAGCCCAACGTAGCCACCTTCGCCCCCTTAGCAACCTTCTTTCGTTGCTAGTGCAACGCTCTCCTCTCCGTTGTAGCTTCTCGTCCAGTGCGCGCTCTTGCACCCACCCACTCACGAACGACGGTACCTTTTTCTGTGGCCTGATGCTTCCGCACCCTTGCAACTCAAGAAAGCTCACAAGTCGGCTCCACCTGTTGTGGCGCTCATTATTTGGGCCACTGCAGCGAGTTCCAAAGCTTGAGTACGGCCGACAAAAAGAATGTTGTGTTTCGCCATCGTTTCTGCTTTAACTGTTGAAAGCCGGGGCGTTCCGTTAAGGTCTATCTGTCTAGGTTCGTCTGCCAGCATTGCCGAGCTACGCACCAGTCTTCTGCACGACGGACAGAGGCGTCGCAGTCGTATGGAGAACTAAAACAATGCTGTCTCACCGAAGCAGGCCAACTGTCAAGGTCCACACTAGCTCCGAAGTTGGTGGTAACAACTCCGAGGTCCAACAATGACTAGCAAAGCTCCCGACTGCCCTCTCGCATTTCAGCGGTAGCATGAGTCGCTCAATTATCGTCAGGGCACTCCTTGAAGTTTCAGCGCATATATAACGCCAATTCGAGACGCCAGCGACGCAATCAACGGTCTACCCATCTGAAATTAAAGGTTGTGACGCTGTTCAGTCAACAGTGAGGGTGCAGCTCAACCTCATACCATGCAACAATGCCACCCAGATCCCGTTCTTAGCCTTGTGTCTGGCGTGCCTTGGGCTCTACATACCTACGACGCTTCTGGATATCATAGCCCAGCAACGTTGGGAAGACCTTTACCTCGCCGATCCCGCCTTCGACCAGCTGAGTAAAGTCAAGCTTCTTCTTGGTGCAAATGTTTATCCCCGTCTACTCACATCCCGGTCTTTGCAGTATGAGGAGATCGACGGTCAAAACACAGTTCTTGGATGGATCCTCACCGGCTGGGTGCCTAAACAGTGGTTGAGCTCTACCCTTGCTTGCTTAATCTTACAAGACGAGGTGGCTCCCGTCTGGCATCAGGAACGTGTCTTCGTGTTACAGCGTTTCTAGGAGCTAGAGGACGTTCCCCTGGCATACTGTCAGGCGCCCGCTGACCTCAAGTGTGAGCGGACATTCTCCGAGTGCCAGTGAGATGAGGATAGTCGTTACATCGTACGGCTTCCCTTGAAGCAAGACGCCCTCAATCTTCTTGGCGATAGTTTACAGAGTGCCCTGATGTCTTTAAAGTCGTTACAAGCTCGTTTCCGTTGGAATCTGGACATGGCTGTCGAGTACTCTCAGTTCATGTAGGAATATGTTGCGCTGGGCCACACGAGACAGTTGCTTGTTGCACTGGTCTGCACCGTTGGGTTCCATATATTACATCCTTTACCACGGTATTAGGTAACGTGGGGCTCAGAAGTCTAAGCTGCGCGTCGTTTTCAACCATAGAGATATAAGAATAAAGAGCGTTAAACCCACATATCCCTGTCCGGTAATGTTTTCATTGGTGCGAGACAGAACGTGGCATAGTAATCACAGGGTCCCTATGGTAATTATGCAGTGGTTTCTCTCGTACCGTGGGATATATCTTAGTACAGGGTAACATAGGTTTTGCGCACTCTATTCTTATTTCTCCATGTTTTCAACTCCTCGCGCGCGATCTCAAGCGGCCATAGCCTCAAAAACGTCCTGTTTTGCCAGATCCGAATTTATACGAAAGACGTTAATCTGCAACCCACCGTGTAGAGCCGGAATCCCAACATACCGCCTACGCACTACAAGCTGCTCACCGTCACTTATGGTATCTCTTGCTCATCTTACTTGCCGCTACGTGTCATCTAAGTTGTACGAGGATAAAGTACACCGTTAGTCTGAGGCTACGACTGCCACCATACACGACCGCTGTGTGGACGATATCCTCTCTGTCGCTGACAATCTTGATGCCACATGCAAGTTCCGTGACCAGCTCATTTTCCTCCTACACTTGGGAGGATTTTCTTTGAGAAAGTGGGTCACGAACGTCCCTGAGCTTTCAACTGACCTTTCAGAAGAAGAGTACCTTCATCCTGCTTAGCACGAGCTCATTTGAGGGGTTTGTTAGCGAGCTTAATATAAGTTGGGATCCGGCCTCTAATAATTTTCAGCTCACTCCTCCCCAAGTTCAGGCTCAAGAGACAACACAAAAGATACTTACTACTTTGGCACGTCTCTTCGATCCATGCGGCTGGCTTGCACCGATCATTCTGAGCGCTTAGCTCCTTCTCCAGGACATGTGGCAAGCCGGACTTGACTAGGATGAGGTCGTGCGAATATCGATGTCACGCCGGTGGTCAGCCTTCACTGCTGAGCTTCAAGCAATCCAAGGGTTCGCTATTCTACACTGGATTGGCTCATCTCCTAGTTCTGAAGTACAGCTCTACGCCTTCTCCGATGCAAGTCGCCGCGCCATGGCAGCTGTGATTTTCTCACTGCTTACCGACTCTACCAACTCGGTTCGTTGGCATATACTGCTGGCTAAGACCAAGCTTGTGCCAATCCGAACTCTTAAGCCTCAGGCTCGGATGACGATACCCCGTCTCGACCTCCGAGCCGTACTGCTCGCCATTAAATTACTCCGACTATTATTTACAGAACTGGGAGTTCCCATTAAAACCTGCCACGCGTGGACTAACTCTCAAATAGTCCTGTGGTGGCTTCATTCCATGGTACCCATGAAAAACGCCTTGGTCGAAAACTACGTTGCCCATTTCCAAGAGCTACTGTCGTCTAACGACTGGCGCAACATACCAACTGCATAAAGTCAAGCTGACATCGCGTCCCGTGGCAGTAAAGTCAGATAGCTCCACCTGCAGTGCTCGTGGTGGCAGGGTGCATTATGGCTCTTGGATAGCCCTAAGCTTTGGCCTCATGAAGAGTTGGCCACACAGTTGTCGACGCCCCTCAATCGCTGCGTCACCCAGTTGCCTGAAGCTCATCTCCTCGATCGGTTTTCCGACCTTGGTGTACTGCTCCGAGTTCTTGCCCGCTTGCGCCGATGAGTTTGTCACAGCGTGTGTAGAGCACTTGCCCTACCTGTTGTGCCCTCCTCTACTGCCTCTATCGTGGGTTCATTCTCAAGCGCTGCATGGAGGCTTCCGAATCACCAGCGCTTACGTCGTGTGACGCCCCTGGATCATCGGTGGTACCTGAAAATTTAAAACCTTCATACGGCGTTTTCTTCTCTATGCCCACTTACGAACACAGCCAGCTCCGCAATAGATGGCGTCTCTACCTCGGTTCAGAATCACCCATTTCCGTGCCTTCGGCCTATGCTGGCCCCTTCACCGTGCTCTTCGCCAGAGGACAAGGCATTCGTACTTAAAGTGGGTACATCCCCTTTTTGTATGTCTAACCACAAAGGCCGTGCACCTCAAGCTGGTGAGGACTTGTCCTTGGCTTCGTTCTTAGATAATGTTATATATTTTGCCGGGCGTCGTGGTCGACCGTCTTAGTTATAAAGTGATAATGCCACCTGTTTACATAGAGCTGACGTGTAACTCCGGAAACTGCTCCAAAAAATTAAGCTGCTTGGCGAGCTCATCGTTGGAACTCAGGCCACTTCAGGCATCGAGTGGCACTTCATCCCACCAAGGGCTTCTCACTTCAGTAGTCTCTGAGAAACTGGTATCAAGTCTGCCAAGGGACACCTTTAGCGCATCATCGGTACCGTACCTTATATATAAAGAATTCTCAACTGTGCTGATCAGCATCGAGATGATGCTTAACAGTTGACCCTTAGTCCCCCTCTCTGGTGGAGCGAATGACCTCGTAGTGCTTACTTCAGGCTATTTTAACGTTGGGGCCCCCTTCAACTCTATCATCGGCCTCTCGATCAACTCTCGCACTGAGAGCTTGTGTGCGGTCTTCGGGCCCAGTTCTGGGCGCGCTGGAGCAAGGAATACCTTAATACTCTCCAACAGCGTCCAAAGTTGGTCGTGCCACACCGAAACATAGTCGTTAAAGACGTCGTTGCCATCCTTGATCCAACTACTCTTTCCATCACTTGCCGTGGGCCTCTTGGACAGATTTTCTGCAGATACCTGGGCCCAGACCAGCTTGTCCCATCCGCCGTTGTCAAAACTACCACTGACGAGTACCTTTGTGCTATCACCAAGCTCGCTCCTCTGCCCGTTGAGTCACCTTCTTCCTGGAACAAAGTGGGTGGGATATTTGAATTTTGACAGGCATTTCGAGCTGGCATACACTATACTTCTGCTAGTGCTGGCTTTTCTGAGTGCGATCGCCATTCGCGTGTTTTGTTTTTTAAATTTCTTTTTTTTTTTAGAAAGCCATCTCTGCAACTTCATATGGCTCGCCAGTTTTCGTCTTTCGCTGTTTTCGGTTGGTTGTACTGTGTCTTGCATAGTCTTAGTAACATTTCTGTAAATTGTGAAACTGTTTCACTAAATAATTAGTCAAACGCTTTCCACCACTAAGACTCCTACCACCCCTTAACACCCGGAACTCATCGGAATTATATTTTTAAAATGTCAAAAATGACCACAGCAATTACAATAAAGCCCAAATAGAGCCAATCAGCGAGTCTGAAAATTGAAACTCAGTTATTGCAACATACTTAAATATTTAACTAAATACAGAGCATGCAAAATGTGACTTACTGGAAAGCTACCACCACAGTTCTTTGTCTCCTTTTTTAGATGTTAGACAGCTCAGTTTTCTGCACAGTAAGAAAGAATATCCCTGTTACTAGAATATTTAACGGGCTTTATAAACGTCGTTATATACATTAACTAACAATAAGAAATGAGACAAAAGTCAGAAATGTGATATTGTCAAAAATTATAATTACACTTGTAATGCGAAGGTAAATCAGATGAAATCAATAGGTATAATAAGATATCTTGAAATGCTTCATCTCAATGAGTAGTTATATCTAGGAGAACGACTAGAAGAACGTATTAAATATTCAAGAATAACAGCAATATTTCGCACTAACACTCCAGTAGTACCACCGTTCGACTGGCGGTATAAAATGAGTAAAGAATACTACAAATTAGCAGTGGTAAGGCTTAGAGGCATAAATAAAACATTTGTTCTACCGTTGAATTACTTCGTCAAACACAGTTATTACAACTAATTCTGACAAGTATTTAAGAGCAAATTCTTATAATGATTTGTCCACTAACAGACTACATAAGGCCCCCCACTTTTAAACCACGTCATTCACTTTCAGACGTTTTTTCGAGTAGAAACTGGGAACGAGTGGCGTTGTTCATTGCGAGGTTGAGAACCCCGACCGTCGACGACCATTGTATTTTAGCTGCACTTCAACAACTTGAATTTAACTGCAGGGCAGTTGCCACACAAGATTTCGTACCCCATTTTGGTTTATCTTTTCCTAGTTGCATTACCTAATTTTTAGTGTATTCTAAAAATTGTTAGAATATTAGACTCCTTTTAAATTTTGTTTTAATTTAGTGAAAATTATGAAAAAGTATGTTAAAAAAATTATAGTAGTTTTGGTTAGAGCTGGTAGCCAAGTCGTTGTTGTGTTTCTGTAGTTAGTTTTCTAAAGTCTTGTTTTGATACATTAGTTAATAAAATAGATAAGATATTTATTCTCATACAGTCTCTGCCTTACAATTTTCACGTTTATACTGTAAAATTAACGATCCCACAATGTTATGGCTCTGTATATTCAATTATAAATAATATTTATCTTTTGTTGTTCTGCATGGGTAAGTAAAAAGTGCAAATATCTATTTCTACAGATAATTCTTTACTATACCAATTAGTAGTAATTCGGTTTTTCTGTTTTATGAGTGTAACGCCAAAAAAGTGTATATTTTTGTTAATTCAGAATTAATAAGTAAGTTTTAGGCTATTAAAGACGTGTAGAACGGTATCTATGCTTTTTGTATTGCATGTAATTAAATTATCTACATGGGAAAAATAAAAGAGTGGTTTGACGTTTTTGTGTCACTGTGTTGTAACAAATAGATAAACAGTACTTGAGTTTCTCAAATTTCACACAAGTGGAAGCATATACATGCACTTATGCATGTTGTGTTATCACAGGCAATCCATGTTTTTATGTTTCCCAATCTTGTAATACACATGACAACACCAAACAAAATTTACAACTGAACACTAACCTAATATACACTCAAATCACTGATTCATTTGGTCAATTTATTTTCAACAATCATGTTTTAAATTTATTCGGCGCCATCTGATATAGGTGCACTGTGAATAGACACTGTCTCTCAGCACTAAATCTGCAGTAAAAAGAAAAATTGGAGACTCCATAGTACCAAATGTTTAACGGTATAATGTATTATTAAATGTACAGTAAATATTGTCAGTTAAAAAAAAGTTTAGTGTACAACGTCTTTTAAAACCACTATAGACATAAAAAAAGGGTTTTGAAAATTTTTTTAGGTTATAATGAAGTAAATTTATGAAAAAGATATTAAACTGTGTGTTAACGAAATATTAAGTTTACATTTACCATGATTTTAAACAAATTAAAACAATATTTTAAAATTTTTAATACAATTTTGAGAATGTACAAGAAATTAAGTAATATAATCAGAATAAGACAGTTCAAAATAATTTGCTAACTCTAATGCAGAGTACGAAAACTCGTGTGGTGACTGCTCTGCAAAATATACGGGAGAGACAAAGAGAGCACTAGAAGAAAGAACAAGAGGGCATGAAAACAATCACACGAGTGATTTTGTGGTACCTTTACATCAAACAAATAATATTCATACTTTCAAGTAGGATACATAAAAATTCTTGATAAAGAATTAAATTACCAGAAACAGTTAATATCTAAAATAATGCATGGATTTTCAACAGTTACAATATTAATAAGAGAGACGACATCTACGACTCTAGCTATACATACAAAAGGTTTTTAAAAAATGTGCATTTATAGTTACGTGCATATTCTGATAAGTGTAGTTGAATTCGTTATTCTTATGTATGTATGTGTACGAGTATGCATGTGCTTGTACTTGGCGATTCCTTGATAACATGGAGTAATATGGACGCTCTTGCCTACTTGGCTTAAGTATGAATGAGTCGTTTGATACATTTATGATTTACTTATGTAATTATCACACTTTTGAATATATTGCAGAGTTTTTGTGGTCATTATCCTGCGTTTGAAAAGTGTGCACGTGCGTGTGCTTGACTATGCATTCGCTATATAGCATAATGCAAACGGCTATGCCGATATGACTTGCGTACGAGTGAGTTGTTCGAAACGTCAAAATTCCCTTCAATGTTCTCGTAAGGTACTCTGCTGTTGTTCTTTCACTGTTAATAAAATTAACACATCAGTTGTAATTTTTAAAATCTTATTTATTGTTGTTCAAAGCCTAAATATTGCACAGATTAGATATATATCTGTGTTTATATGTGCGTCTATATTTATATTGAGACGATGACTAATGCGGATCCCACGTGTAATTAAAATACACATTAACAGCTTTGGAATGTTATGCAGTCTATCTGTATAAGTAAGATTTTGTCCCATCATTGGTTAACACAAGTGTACACTAGCGCCTGCACACACGGACACACACATATGCACATAAATGTGAGTAATTTGTGACTGATTTGAATTCTATCGGTACCCTCTGATGAATTTAGAAATTGATAATAATCGGTGATCTGTTCGGGGTGAGATATAAGAAATATATAAATACAAGGTATATTTAAATGTTTTTATGCTGGTGAACAGTGATGCAGTTGGAAGAGATAAAACGTGGCCGTTGCCGTGGACGCACGCTCTCGTAGAGTCTCTTGGTATTATGAGAGGAGAACTTGTAATCTTCTTTGATCTTTATTTCTATTGTAAAATATATTAATTTAAGTGTTAAAAAGTGTTATGTTATTAATCCACTAGTATATTTATTTAACAGAGAGTAAACAATGTGGTTTTACACTGTTTAGTAATAAAGTAAATTATTATGCATTTTATTACTTAGTCATTGAATACTATAAGTTTTTTTGTCAAACGTGCCTTACTTCGATATCGCCTTTATCACAACATTTGTGTCGTAAATTAACTAAAAAATCAAGTGCCATTATATAAATAAATATTACTTATAGAAATTGAAAGTGATCGGTTATCCGTGGAGGGCAAGATATAAGAAAACAATAAGTACAAGGTGTATCTTAATTCACTTATGCTAAATTATTATTGCAACGTTTCTTTGACTATTTGTGTCAGCCTCATAGGGCTACAAATTTTATCAAACTCAATAAGAAATTTGATGAAACTTGTACATACAACAATAAAATTTTGAGATACGAATTATTACCGTAGGTACGCAAGAATCCATAAGTATTTTGACTCACTTGTCACAGATTAAACCACATTTAATACTTCTTTGATAAGTGTAAAAGCGTCAATTTTTTACATGTTGATTTTAACAAGCGGTCCTTATACATTTGTCAAAAACTTATAACTTTAAATCATTGATATCAATACACATAATAGATTGTTGTAAGCTTTAATTTCCCGTTTAAAAGCTCACATGACCTTTTTCAAATAGGACTCAAATAATTTATTATAAATTTGTCAATATCAAACAGAATGTTATACACGAGAGATTAAATTCTCTTTTACTTTAAAAATTTTTTTAATTTTACTCAACGGAGATACCACTTTTAATATTAATAATTCGGTGCCCAATTTCACTAATATAGTAATTCCAAAAGATGTCTCTGAATTTTTTTTCTTGGTCCGAATATCAAGGTCCTATCAACTTTTTATAAACACGATTTATTATGTGTGATTAAAAACCTAGAAGTAGGTCTCTCACACATTAATACGATCAAACGAATGAAGACTGCAATTCGCGACAAATCACTCAGCATCTACTTAATGCTTGACAACATAAACCAGCCATTTCTAGGAAACACAGGGAATATGCAAAGAATTTAAAAGCAAAAAAAAGTTTTTTTTATAAAAATTCAGATATTTTTTTCACCTCTGCCGATAAAGGTAACGTTACGGTATATTTAAAAAAATGATTATTCGGAAGAAAAGCATTATTAGTTATCAGATACATCGACTTATACAATTACTCCAAAAAACCCTATAAATTCTCTACAAAAAAATCTCCAAGATTTTAAATAATCTAAGCACTAACGGTTTCCTTTCGAGAATTAACTATCCCAACGCTCTGTACCTCACAGACATAACTTTGGCTAAATGTTACGGCTTGCTGAAAATTCATAAGGTCGACGCCCCCTTGCGTCCTATCATCTCTCTAGTCTACAGCTCTATATATTTTCTGGCGGAAACTATTTATAATGAATACAAGAATTCTGTTAATGTTCCAAAATCACAAATTAATAATAATTTGGAACTAAAAAATAAATTAAAAAATACACAACTTACTACCAAGTACAGATTAATGTATTTAGATGTCAGCTCCCTGTTCACTAACATCCCTGTGAATTTAGTATTGAGAAGCATCAACCGACATGCATCAAATATAATGAATGTCGAATTCGACAATGTACTTAACTTTTATTAATTAACACTTTTTTACATTTGACAATAAGTTTTACGAACAAATTTTTGGCACGCTAAAGGGGTCTTCCTGTTTACAACTGTTAACTGACCTTGTAATGGATGACCCGGAAAATGACTGTCTCTCCATTTAAAAAAAACAATTGTATTATTTCATCTTTTTGTTTTCGTAGTGTAGATGTTTTACTTTTTATTGGTGAGGACCGTATTGACCAAATATTAACTATTTTTAATTCATATCATCCCAATCTACAGTTTACAGGTAAAATGGAGATTGACGATAAACTCAACTTTTTAGACTATACCATAATCTGAATTTCAAATCACTTATTTTCGACTGGTTTGAAAAACCTACTTCTTTCAGATGTATTTTGAATCATTTTTCTGGTCATCCAGTAAGTTACAAAAGAAATATTGTTTTCAATTAAGTTGATAGAGCGATTTTACCACCCTATATACGGTTTCACAGTGTGAATGTTGCTAAAGTAAAGAACCTTTCGATAAATAATAATTACCCTTCGGGCTTTAATAACAAAAATCTAAAATCTTTATTAAAAAGACACTAATATATTCATTGCAAAAATAATTACCATAAATACTCGTCATAATTGCAAAATCCGTATACCATATAAAGATGATAATTTTGAAAAATAACAACCATGTAAAGACCTTACAACATTCACACTTATCCTCTGATCAACAACAAACTAAATAACGTCGTCCATTTAGGAAAAGATAAAACGGATAAACTTCAAAAAACATGTGTTATATATAAATTTTATTGTAAAAACTGTTCGGCTTTATATGTAGGTAACACAAAGCGAGCCCCAGTGATCCGCCTTAATAAACACATATAGAACGTAAATTCCGATTCTGTTGTTTGCGCACATCCAAATATAATTTATCCATGAATTAAATTGGGATAACATAAGAATTTTTCACAAAGAACTTTATTACAAAAAAAAATTATTTTTATGATGCTTCATATTTCACTAAATAAGAGTAACATCAATAAAAAAGAGGATGTACTTTCCTTTAATCGAGCATATCTACCTTTACGCCGAAAGTTCAAATGTCCCAAATTTCAATGCCCTCGACCGTCTTTCTTTGTAGCCTCGCCTTTATAAACGCTGCTGTGTTATTTAACTTATCGTTAGTCTATCGTTTGACTTGTGACAAGTGAGTCAAAATACTTATGGATTCTTGCGTACCTACGGTAATAATTCGTATCTCAAAATTTTATTGTTGTATGTACAAGTTTCATCAAATTTCTTATTGAGTTTGATAAAATTTGTAGCCCTATGAGGCTGACACAAATAGTCAAAGAAACGTTGCAATAATAATTTAGCATAAGTGAATTAAGATACACCTTGTACTTATTGTTTTCTTATATCTTGCCCTCCACGGATAACCGATCACTTTCAATTTCTATAAGTAATATTTATTTATATAATGGCACTTGATTTTTTAGTTAATTTACGACACAAATGTTGTGATAAAGGCGATATCGAAGTAAGGCACGTTTGACAAAAAAACTTATAGTATTCAATGACTAAGTAATAAAATGCATAATAATTTACTTTATTACTAAACAGTGTAAAACCACATTGTTTACTCTCTGTTAAATAAATATACTAGTGGATTAATAACATAACACTTTTTAACACTTAAATTAATATATTTTACAATAGAAATAAAGATCAAAGAAGATTACAAGTTCTCCTCTCACAATACCAAGAGACTCTACGAGAGCGTGCGTCCACGGCAACGGCCACGTTTTATCTCTTCCAACTGCATCACTGTTCACCAGCATAAAAACATTTAAATATACCTTGTATTTATATATTTCTTATATCTCACCCCGAACAGATCACCGATTATTATCAATTTCTAAATTCATCAGAGGGTACCGACAGAATTCAAATCAGTCACAAATTACTCACATTTATGTGCATATGTGTGTGTCCGTGTGTGCAGGCGCTAGTGTACACTTGTGTTAATCAATAATGGGACAAAATCTTAGAAATTAGCGAGTTCAACTATCTCGGGAAAGCCGAAAATCATAAAGAATGAAAACGTTAATTTTAAATACGACAGAGAAAAAGATAAACTGGTCACTCAAAGACAAGATATCAACAACTACTCAAGACAGGCAATTGATAAAAATGAACTTTTAGTTAGAGTGCGGCCGCGGAAAAAAGAGACAGCCTAAGACGTCGGATTGGCTGACTTGAAGAACGGCAGAGGGTGGAGCACGAAAGTGCTGTACAGACCACGACCGAGGCCGTCGCCCGTATAAGGGCCCTAGAAGAGGCAGTGGCGACAATGTCCAGGTTGTCTGAACGACTGGAACACTTTATGACAGCTCAAGAGGTAGGTCAATCAAATTTTGGAGTAGACGCATTAAACTCTACTGCAAAACCTTCACCAAATCAAAATCGTAAACACAAAATTGATCCACTCTCGGAAAGAACCCTAAATCGAGCACTGCATGACAGAACGACTGATCTTGATCGGAGTAAAAGGTTGCAACTCGAACTGTTGAACAAGGA